>NW_026623629.1:194983-325547 GCF_030028575.1 Malurus melanocephalus
CCTCCCTCCCTCCCTCGCTCCCTCCGTGCCTCTCTCCCGGCGGCTCCCGGCGTGCGAGGATGGAGCTGTTCCAAGCCAAGGACCACTACATCCTGCAGAGCGGGGAGCGGGCGCTGTGGTGCAGCCGGAGGGACGGCAGCCTGCAGCTGAGAGCCGGTGAGACCCCCGCGGCCGCGCCCGCTGCCTGCGCGGGGAAGGGCGGGCTGCGACCCACCCGAGCGCTGAGGGCGGGCGGGGGGCGGTGTTGGCGGGGCCGGGCGCGGTGTCCGCGGCGGTACCGCGGGGGTTCGGTGCCGCTGCCCATCGCCCCTCAGCTCGCAGGACCGGCCCCGACACCCCCGGGCTGCGGGAGGTCACGCGTGTCCCGGTGTCCCGGCTCTTTTCCCTCTCGGTGCGTTTGTTTCCCCGCAAACCCCGGTACCGCGGGGGTTCCGTGCCCGCTGTGACCCGAATAGGTGCCGGTGTCGAAAGGCATCTGGTCATCCCCGGGGAGCATCGCCGGGTGCCGGGGGGCTGCTGCCAGCCTTACATAAGGGATGCTCCCGGTGGAGGGACATTGCGTCTTTGGGCAGATGTGTCCCGTGGTCGCCTCTTCCAGGAGAAATTGAATAGGTGGCTGCGCTGGGTAGGGACGTGGTGATCTTTGAGGTCCATTCCAACCCTTTGACGTTCTGTGATTCTGTGGCTTCTCTAAAGTGCTTCTAAATTTTTTAGTGATTACAGGCTGTGTAAGTGACACTTACACTGAGCTTCCCCGTGTGTTAATGTAAGACTGAAGGGAAGGCAGTGYGAGCAAAAACTGAGATGGACTTGTGTAAAAGGGAATTTTGAAACAATGGTARTTGTCCTATCCTACCTAGGAGGTTACTCAGTCAAGGTGTCTGAAATAAAATGCCACCCGTGGAAATTACCTTGTGTAATGTGGGCTCCCTGCCCATGGCACAGGGTCGGAACAAGATGATCTTTAAGGTCCCTTCCAACCCAAACCATTCTGTGASTTTTCATYRTTCTCTGTGATTCTGATATGTAGCTTTGATYTAGAGGATCCTGCTGACCCTGCTTGTATGCTAAGGAAACTCTAAATAGCTGGGTGTTTCACCCAAKATGTGGCAGGCTGCACAGATGTTAGTTACACCTTTTTAAAACTGTTATCTGTGTTGTGCCAAAAAGGTGGCTAAGTGTGTATATGGACACATTGGCTGAGTGTACAGTAGGCTTTATTAGCTTCTGTAAAAGGCTAGYGAAACTTCAAACATAAACATCAAATACCGTTGTTATCTCTGTTTTTCCAAAGAACTTTTTTTTTTGTGCTGTGCTTTTTTGTGTTACATTTTYATCCTTGTGTCTTCTCAGTGCAGTTTGTTTGCATCTTGTAGATAAAATTGCAATCTGTCTCAAGTTAGCGTGGCTAATTCTTGTCCATCAGCTTCACTAATCCAGAAATACTTTGATTTGCAAGTGATCTTCAAAAATAATTGATGTTAAGCTAGCAAACAATACTGCTGGTCAGTGAAACACATGCTTTCATGAGGGAAAACCCTTTCATCAGGTTCAGGGTTGTGATGGTTACAGCCTTCTGCATGGGCATAAAAACTCTTGCTTGACTCACAGTAATTAAAGCACAAAACAGTGAACTATAGGTTTGGAGATTGGTGTTTGATAACTTTAACTTTTAAAAGCATCAGTCCCTTGCTTTCATGCAGCCATTGCTGTGTTTTATTTTCTCTTGCTGACCCTTAACTTCCTGGAGGCTTTGYCRGTGCCCAGCAGTTTGTCTGCCTGAWGTTCCAGCAGCATTTTGTCCTTAGCCTGCCTCTGCATTTTCAGCCAGTTTACATGTGATCCCTATTGTGTGTGACCTGCAGATTAGTGAAAGGTAACGTGATATTGGAGTCCCTTGGTCTGCTTGAAACTCTCAATTGTTAGCAATGCTTTCCCATTTCCATGTGCTCGCAGCTTTGTTTTTCCAGCCCTGTCTGTGGATCATCCTCTTGACCATGGACTCCAGGGCTGTGAAATGACATACCTTARTATGTTAAAAGTAAGCCCAAGAAAGAAACAGTTCTCTTACAGGAAGTGTTTCATGGATCAATAGCTCTTTCTTGTATTAAGACAAAATTACATCTCCTCAAGTTTACAATTTTATTACATTTGACCGTTTATTATTGAGGCCACTGTCCGGAAATGAGTAAATGGATTTCTGTGTGATGAGTCACTGCCATGTTAAAAAAAATAAACAAAGTCATAACTTGTGTTCATTGACATGTTTAATAATCTGTCAAAGGGCTGTGATCTAACTATGTGTCTCTGCTTGGTTTTGGAGGCCTTGGTTTTATTCTGTCTCMCAGGGGCTGCTCTGAATTAATCTTTGGACATTCACGGGTTGAAATAGATAATACTGGTAAAACCTTACAAATCATTGATATAGTAGGTCTGAATCTGAAGAGCTGGTGCTGAGCTTGAAAGTACTCTCCTCCCTCAACTAGAAAGGCATGTTCAGAAATTTGCTCATGTTGAAAGCTGTATTTCTGACCTCTTTGAATCATGGAGATAACAGCTTGAATTAAAAAAAGGCAAATAATCTTGGTAAATATTTGCCATAAGCAAAGTCTGAGGTTGGCCCTCTATTGAAGGATGTCAGCCTGTGTTTACAAGATGTTTCTGGGATTTTTTTTTAATTCTCTAAAGTGAAAGCACTAATGAGTCAGCTGCAGGAACCCATGAATCACTTTCATATAATAGATTTTTATTTTTTTTTTAAGAATTTGGCTGTCTAGGGTGTATTTTTTACAGTGTAGTGAAAAAACATGTGCTGTTCAGCCATGCCTTAAATGCCTTACATCAGGTCTTGGTCAGGATTTCACTCTTGGATTACTCTGCTTATGCCCTGTGTGTCTCCTCCTGACTGGTAGTTCTACACAGATTACAAACATTGTTTTATTGATGATGCTTGCATAAATTATGCATTTATATTTTCATATGTGTATATATATATATATATATATATATATATATATATATATATGTATAGAATAAAAAGTATTGAGGACACTGAGTTCTTCTCACTGTTTTTTTAGCAACAGAAAAAGTCTCACCAAAAGAGACTGTTGTGGTGTGAAAGCTTCTATTATCATTGTGCTGGCCTTGATCCTTGATAATACTCCAGGCAGTAATGTCAAATAAGAYTGGGAACAGTTGCTACTGAACTATTTCTTGTAGTTATGCTCATTCCCACCACCCTGGAGAAAAAAAATCTTCCAGATATTTTGGGGGATACACAGATTGGAATCAGTCTAACACAGTTTTTGGGGGTGTCGTGCTCAAAGACAGTGTTGCCTCTGTCATTAAGAGTAGGATGGATTTTACCTCTGGAAGTGTGTCTGGAGGCAAATGAGCATTTGTTTGTTTAAAAAAAAAAAAAAAAAACACTTCAGGAATTTATTGTTACAGTATTGATTTTCACCTGTTGAAAATATTTGTGAATCAGCCACTGAAGCAATGCGCTTTAAATAGTTTTAGTGAGGGACACTTTACCAAACAGTATTTTCAGAGTAGCAGGGGACAGATTTCAGGTTAGGTGTCTGYGAAATCTTCTCTGAATCACAAATCRTGAGGCCATCTAATAGTCTGGCTGTGTTGCCTTACTCCTCAAAGGCATCTCAGGAGTCATGCAGAAATTACTTGTCAGAATTCCTGAGCTGTTGTTCATGGCTGTGGACTGGAGAAGAGGAGGAGTAATTTCTTTGTGGGAAGTCTGTAAGTGCTCCAGTGAAGGCCTTGGGCTAATGGATGGTGTAAGGAGTGATGCCACTGCCACCAGAACAATTATTGCTGAGTTTAAGTCTGCAGAGTAGTCCTRGACATGGCTCTGGGGGGTGACAGCCTGAGTGTTAAGTCCTGCTAGTGAATTATTTCATAAAAAAYTGCCTTCCTGAATTTCAGTTGTACATCTTGGAAACTGCCTATCTATTCTGGGAAATGAATTCCACAGGAGGCTGTAGCTTTAGAAGAATGCTCTCCATATTTCAAGTTACTTCCTTAGGAACCTCAAGCTGTTTTTTGACACCTTTTTAGCTGCAATGGGTACTGCACTGTTTCTCACCCTTGCTTGCTCATTCTGTTCTCTCTTCTCCCTACTCTTCCGTGGTTGTCAGCACCACGTACTTGTGGCGTATGTGACAAACCAGATGTCAGAACTGATCTGCATTAGCTGCAACCCAGYGAGAATGTAGGCTGAAAAAACCTTCAGCATTTGGGTCCCTGTTGCTGCTTTTTCCTTCTTGTAAAAAAGAGCAGAGGGGGCCAGGGGAAGAGGGCTGGACTGCTCCATATCCTTTGATTAAATATTACATACATTAGTCACTGTTGTGGCTTCTGACTGGGAGACAAGCTCTTCGTATATATTTGAGATAAATGATTTTCTACTTTTAATAAGTGAGATCTACTTCTTAATTCCATCCATGATTCTTTTTATAGAGCATAGTAAACCTAAAACTGGGACTTAAGTGGGTTGATAGTGTGTTACAGTCTAGCCTGGTGAGAATTAAATAAACCTTGAGGTGAGGTGTTTCTTTACTTTCCTGTTGAGTCTTAGCAGATGATGAGTTGAATATAGCAAGGGTGTTCCTGTCTCTTTTTTCCCCTCTTTTCCTTCTGTGAGGAGTTCTGAAAATGCCAAACTTCTACCCAGCTCAGATGAATAGATGTCTTGGAATTCCTGCCTGTGCTGAAATGACCTGAGGTTTTCAATAGGTGGAAAACTTCTAATGCTTGATATCTTGATATTCTGGTGTTGCTGGTTCTTTTTTTTTTTTTTTTTTTTTTTTTTTTTTCCTTTTCCACTTAGAATAAAAAATGAACCTAATACAAGTGGATTTCTGTTGCTTGTATTTTCTGGTAGAGGTGACTCATCTTTGATCTCATGGGTTAGTATTAACTCAATATTGAAGAGGAAATTGCAGACTAACTGCAACTAAAATATTTAGAACAGAAGACACTGACTTCAATTAYGAAAGGTCTGGATCTGTATCTGTACCAAAGGCTTGTCGTTTTTTCATCTGAGAATWCTGTTCTTGTTAGGTTCTTTCACAGTTTATTGGTGTGGGTGATATTTCGGCTCTATGTGTAAGGAAACATTAAAACTTCTGTCATTTTAAGTTTTAAACTCTGAACTGCAGGAAAAGGCAGCCAGCCACTGGTTTGATATGCTGCTTGTATTCTTTCAAAACAGCTGTTGTAGATGGGAATGGGATAGAAAACAAAGTAATAGGAATAGAACATCAAGAAGAGGAGAAATTATTGGTTTTATTTCTAGAGACAGAATTTGGAAGTAGTGCAAAACCTGTTTTTTATTAAACTCTGGCTTTAGTAAATAGGAATATTAATACTTAATCATCAGTTGTATTTTCTTGCTCCAAACATCTTCCCTGATAAAAACTGGGAGAGGACTTTTTTATTCCTGAAAAGCTGAACCCAAATGAATGAAATACCACTTGAACACTGAAATTTGCCATTTAAGGAAGAAATATTACTTGAAAAGAGGCCTGGAGCAGTGTTTGCTATGTCTCTGAAAAACTGAAAACAAGGCCCTTGAACATAATTTGAACTGGGAAACAGAAGTCTGAGCCTAATCTAAAAGTATATGAACTTGCCCAAGAGGTAATCACAAAATGTGAATGGCAAATATGTGGGTCTGGCATTCATTGTTATCTTTCAGTTTTCTTCCTTGTCTGTTTCTCAGTTGAAGAAAAAAGGTAACTTTTGCACATATGGCTGATGGTTAATTTTCCCCCTATATTTGCATGTCTTCCAGTGACATTTTAATGATACATTGCTGCTTGTTATCTGACTGAGTAGTCAAATTGTCCCCAACAGTTAGAAAAAAATAAAGGGGGGAATATATGGGGGTGTGTGGTGTGAAATCCTGTCTGATCCTGAAACATGTGCTGAGTTATTCAGTATAACTCCCTTATTTCGTGTTAGAAATGGTCGTTTCCAATCCATAACTCTTTTTGTGCTTTGAGTCTGATTAGTTGGACAATCAGAGATGAAAGTTAATTATGGAGTCAGAAGAACAGGTGACAGTGAGGGAAAACTTTACCTTGCTTTGACTTGGCTCACACTCTRATTCTCTCATGGCTCTTAAGAAGCATTAGCATAAGTCAGCTCAGTGATTAGTAAAACAAACTAATTTCTATAATTGTGCAATCCTTCTGCTCAGTTAATGTTTGTATTTTAATTTTTTTGTGGATAGAATGGCTTTCTCACGTTCTTCTTTCTGTATAGCTGTAACTGAGTGAACTTTTAATAGAGAATCTTCAGAAGGAGTGAACATAGTGTTTAAGCTGTCAGCTTTGTAAGTAGGTTTGAATGAAATCTTTCTCCAGCCTGATTGATGATTTCCTTCTTGAAGAGTAAATAGGATTTAAAAAAATTCAGACAACCTACTGCTTTCTTAGCTTTAAGGATCTATCCTTAAACAACTTGAGCTTTGTTGAAATACCAGCTAAAAATAGGAATGAATATGTTTTGGTGTGGAATGATATTAATTAGTGCAGTGTTGTWGCTTTTGGAAGGATAAAAGATATTTTCTCCTTTTCTCTATTGCTTCTGAGAAAATAAGTGATTGCTAACAGAGTTCAGCAATATGAAGAATAAAGGGAAGTTCTAAAGTAAAAAAAAAAAAAAGCCAAAGCCAAACCAACCAAGCAAAAAACCAACCCTCTGAGCTCCAGTGGTTTGGCACTTATTTGCATTTTAAGAGTCCCTGCTTGGCAGTTTTCTGAATGGTATTTACAGGTCTGTGGAAGGGGTGTGAGGAGCTGATTCTTATTTCAAATKGTTGAAATGCACATAACACCTTGTTGCCACCTTTATTTGGCCACYTACATCAGTGGTCTCTAAAGTGGGGTGTACACACCTTGTGGCTGCTCAAGGCAGTCTGCTGGAGTGTGGGAAGAAATTATTTTGCACYATTAATAAAGATAAACACTGTTTTAAAACAGTGTTTATTTCACCCATTTAAAACCTCTTATCTTTTGTATGTTTTATAATGTATGCAATATAAATTATTTACATGTTCTATTTGATTAATAAATAAAAATACATATTTGGGATACGTGCTGATTTTTTCTTGGTGTAGTGGTTGATAAAAAAGTTTGGAGGCCACTGCTGCACAGGGTCAGATTGTKTTTGGAGCAAACACTGGTAGCAGCAGTTTGTTTCCACTTCTAGTACAGGAGTTCCTTGTGCAATTCCATGTAACATTGGATACTCTCCAGACCACTGAACATTTTCCGTATGTTTTCCAGTTTCCTGAGCAATGCCTGGTGACTCAAGGGGTTTTGTGACTGCCCCRGAGCACAAAGAAGTGTTTCTTCGTCAAGATGAGTGGTAGGGATTCATTTTTGTTAGGTGCTTTCTCTGGGGCTTGCATCCTGCTTTGGCAGCAGGAATACAAATGTGTATTGTACGCTGCCATCCCCAGTGCTTTAAATCTGTCACTGAATTGTACTTGAACTGTTTGTGTTCAGTCTGATGCTGAGCTATTGAAGGGAAGTGTCCAAATAAATGAAATTAACTGTTTTGTTTTTCTAAGCTCAACTGGGGAGGTGTGCGCTCTGCAGTGTGCTGGGCTCCCGCTGCTGACATGGGAGCTGTAAAACTTGCACTGAATTCCTGTTTGGAAAACACACCTTCCATCAGGGGAGGACATAGCAGCCTCTAAGGTGTAGCAGCAATGAGAAAATTCAGTGGGATTTTTTAAAATCCTCCTGGTGTCACTTACAGCAGGGCCAGGCTGGGGAGCAGTGGTAATCCCATTTCTCTTCCAAAGCAAAGCATTTCAGCTCTGAGTGACTGAGGCCTCTCGAGACTATAACAGACAGCACAAGCTGTATAAATGACAAATTAAAGATACTTAATCTGGTGATTAGCTGAAGGGATAACTTGTTTAAAGTTTGGAGGAGAACATGCAAGTAAATAWAGTTAACACTTTATGACAATTAAGAGCTTGTAATACTGGATGTCTTAATGCTCCATCTTTCTGCAAGTAGCTTAAATACAGTTTTAGAGGTCTGTGTTGAAAGGAAAACTCAATTAGCCTAAGTTTTATTTGCATAAGTAGTATTTTATTTCCTCCAAGAGAAAGAAGTTCAACTTTATACTCTTAARTCTTCCCAGTTAATTTGTAATCTCTTAATCCTGGCTAGAATTCCAGAACACTATTAATGATGAATTTCAGCTTGGAAGCAGACTTTCTTTTGAAAAGCTGCAAGAGGTCATAAAGGTCAAATAATGCTAATAATAAAGTCCTGCAGATGCTTTTGATCTAAAGCAGACACAATTTAAAGAAAAAAATCCCTTAAATCTGTTAAAAATAGTATTGAAGCTTCTTCCTGAAAGTTAACTCTTCAAGTGTTAAAATTTACGTTAGCAGAGCTGAGTGATTTGTTTTGGCTGTATACCGTGATTTATTCTGCTTTTTTTTTTTTCTATATAAATATCTGCTGCTTGTGTTGAATGGTGAAAATGATTGAGAATTGGTGCTCTGTCAGAYTCTAGGAGAAATGACAGATTAACATCTCTGCTTATACACTTAGGAGTAACCTGAGGGAAATTCAGTGATGGTGTGTGTGTTTTTGTATCAAGTGCACTGTCAGGAAACACTGTCTGGCTGAGGTTCATTCATTCCCAAAGGCCAGCATAGAGGGAGATAAGAGGTGTGTCTGTGCCCTCTGAACTGCAGCGAGATTGGAAGATAAATAGTTACAGCTACTCAGTGGATTGAACCAGGCAACAGCTCAATAGTATRGGCTGGATTCAAGTGATTTTAAATGATTTTTTTTTTTCTTCCTGCCTTCTCTCCAAAGGAAGCTGCCAGCCTGCCTCCCTGAACTCTCCAGACTTGCCTGGAGCCATTCTGTGGTGAGCAAGTGGTTATCCCAAAGCAGAGGTTTGTTTTCTTATCAGAAACTGTGCCTGACCTTGGATCAGCTCAGCTGGTGGCAGAGTGCAGAGAGAGCCAGAAGGCAGTTTTGGGTTTTGATGCTCTTCCAAGTCGCTTTTGTATCACCTTTATCAGGGTGATGTTTGTGTAAACACAAGGAATTAAAGAAATTYTATCTGGCGTTGCACAGCTCTGCATCGCTGCTGGTGAGCTCTCAGGGTGGTGGTGGAAGTCAATCACATCAAAGCAGGKTTTGTTCTGAATTTGTGACAGAAGTTCTGTTGTGCTGCAACTGCAGTGCTGATCCAATCACTGTGATAAATGCAGTGCCAGTGTTCATTAATCTCTGACAGGGATCAGCAAAAAAACCGCAACATTTATTTCAGTAGCTTGAATTTATTTAGTGGGATAAGGGAAGGAATGAGCAATTTTGTAYTTCAGGATGGAAACTTGGTGAGCAAGTGTATACATCAGAGTGTTAAGGCCTGTCAAACACTGGCAGTTCTCTCAAATTTAAACACATTGAGGACAGCAGAGAATGCCTCAAAGCAGGGAAGATTTTCTGTGGGACTCATCCCTCTGCTCATAGYGACTTTCTGGACACAGCTTCTGACTTTCTACTTTGGGGGACAATGGCTATTTTGACACTGCTCTTTTATCATCAGCACAGTGCAGTAGGAATTCTGTTCCAACATCCTTGTGTTGCAGTTTAAAGTTGTTAAGTCTTAATTCCTGCCTYTCTGAGGTTCTAAAGATGATTAGTACCACATTTATGGGAAAACACATTTGTGTGGGGAAGCAAGAGTAAATATTGATAAATTGTATTTTACATTCTCTCTCAAAACATTTAGTGTGTTTTGTGTGTAAGGAAAGTTCAATGTTTCCTTTGATAAAGCCTTGTGGTGGTTAATTTCTTATTGATAGGCATTTCTTTAAAAAAGAAAAAAAAATCAAACTTGTCATGAGTTCTTTCAGCATTCAGAAATGTGGCCAGGTCTCTTATGTATGCTGTCTGGAAACTTCAAACTGAGGATTTTCAGTTTTGTTTTATACGGTTACCTTCTTTTTATGATTTTAAAAGGATGTGGATACCTTCTGTAAGATGTAGCACTGTCTATCATCTTAGGCTGCCTCTTAAATTCTGTAAAATATTTTACRGTTAAAGACTAATCTCCTACAGGCTTGCAGTTAACATTCTTGGGTCTCTGAATCTGTGCTTATGTAATGATTTTAAATATAGAGTGGTTAAAATTTTCAAAGATACAAGATAGTGACTGGAGATTGCTGCTGCCAGATTTGCCAGACAGACCAAATGGCTGCAWGGGAACAGTTTTTGAACAATTTTAGTATTACATGAAAGCTGGAAGCAGCTTCTAGCTATACAGAATAAATAGGAGTGCACTCAGAATGATATTTAAACCTTTTAATTTATTTGGTTCATCCATCTCGCATTTCCAGAGTGCACTCCTCAAGAGCAAGAGGTTCATATTGGTATTTTCTGCAATGATATTTATTCAGCATGATTGGGTGTTGACTCTGAGCTGAGATATGGTTGTTACACAGTAGACTGAACTCTAACCAATTACAAAGTCCTAATCAGAAGGTTGGAACCAGATATGTTCCATTTAGTTAAAACAATTTGCTTCCTTCTGTGCTGTCACACATACTTTCCAGCAGAAAATTCTCTGGAAATGGTGTAAGAAAAACAAATTTGTGATGCTGTTACCAAAAGGAAGTCAGTGTGATTCAACAATTTGTGTTTTCTCACTGCCTACAGGCATTTCTTCTGTRAGAGCTTTTTGCATCTAGGTTTTCTTGGACACTGAAAAAAACCATGTTAATCTTATATATTACTAAATATATGTCTTTATTTGCCCCTCTGCCCTGCCTTCCGCATGGAAAATTTTCTTCAAAAGTCACCATTAATGATAATCACACTTATCTCAAGTGCCAGTGCTGCCCAGCTGGTGGATCCATATTTGCTGCCTTTAAACTCTGTATTTGGAATCAAATGCATATTTTCATTCTCTTCTTTCCCGAAGCTTCTCTGTGCTTAAAGTTTAGAGCTATTTCTCAGTGTCTCTGCTGCTGGGGTAGTAGGATTCCTTGGGGAAGTCTTGGATTGTCAGAGGAGCCCACAGGAGTAAAAGAAGAGCTGTGTAAGACCCACTTGTCTGTGCAGTCCCTAGCACCAGTTTTCTTATGTCCTTTTGCAGGCAGGTTTGAAATACTGTTTYCTTATTCCTCTAATTAAAACCCAACCTTGTTTTCTCATTTTTTTAATCTCTTGTAAAATCCTAGAGGAAGGCTCTGGGTATCAAGTGAGATTTTCTTCCTAATATCTCTTGTCATAGCAGGTAGTCAGTTTTTTAAAGACATAGAAGGTCTTTTAGATCACTGGGTTTATAGTAGCCATGGTAGAACCTCCACTGATTTGATTTTTTAAATTCCCCCATGCTTGTCTTTGTTTGATGCTCGATGTCTCTAGCTGGTTTTTAGCTGTCACGGTGGAAATATGAATTTAAGGCTAATTACAAAGGCAGCAAGCAGTAGATGTAGTGTGAGACAGTTCTAGAAGAGTCCCAGGATGAAAACAGAACTGGGATTGTGTGGGTGAACTGGGGAGGAAGGTGGAAGGTTTGGGAGTGAGGAAGGCTGCCTGAATTCTTCTTTGCTAATAGTGCCAATTTCCCCTCAGCACAGAGATACTCCTGTGTGTTATTTGGAGTGAAACTGAGCTCAGGCTGTTCTAGAGCTTGCTTTGGATGAGCACAGATCTGTCATGAGGATAAAGATGTGTTCAGGTGCTTTCAGCAGGGATGGAGGGCAGATCACGCTGTTCACCCACTGTCACTGATTTCCTGATGCTCAGCTGTGTTTGTCTCCTGAAGAAGTTCATTTGCTCCTGGCGTGATTCACACARGGTTTGTGCAGCTCAGGTCACTGTCCAGAGCATTCCTACAGGGAAAGGAAGAGCCAGGAATATGGCCCAGCCTGGTTACACACAGTAATTGMAACCCTGCTCTGCTCCTGCAGACATTGCTTTAAATTCTGCTGCTGTGGGCTTTTAGTGTCCAGGCACATGTGATCCATCCCATTTAATGAGTTCATTCCAGATCTGCCCTGACTTCAACTCTTTCTATTGTATCTCATGGAAATGCTTCTATTTAATGAGAAAATTAGCTGAGCCTAGTGCACTATTCAGTGTCATGCTGGGAGCTAGGAAAAGGATGGGTGTTCTTGGAATAGCAAGGCCTCAATTACAGATGTTTCAAGAAGGATTCAGTGTTTTAAAACAAGTGTGTAAAAACAAAATCATACTGTCAATTGTCACCTGCAGACCTCAGATTTACAAGAAGAAGCAAACGTATTGTAGATMAAGTGTGTTTAGGTAGATGTTTTATGCTCTTACATTGTGTGAGTTTGTTCTTTCAAATGTTCATCTGCTTACACCAATAGATGAGATATTTAATTTGTCTGGATGTTAAAACTGGAGAAAGTCTTTTACCTTGGAACAAGTGTGCTTTGATAAATAATAGCAAGCTTGTCCTTCATGGTATAGAAAAAGCTTTTCTCCTTTGAGATTTTTCTCTCCTACACAGATATTATTTGTTTTCACTTCAAAGATTTGAATTAGGGATTTTACTGTTTTCCACACCCTTGAATCCTTGAACAGGCACAGCACCACTGTTAGAAATTCGTTGCCTTCCTTCTTTCTCTTCTACTTCCCATGTGGTTCACTGGAATTTGTTAACAGTAGGAGAACTAGAAACCTAAACCTTAACTTTGTAAACTTYGATATTCCATGTAGTTGTGGAGAGTGTTTTAACAGAAGAGGAAGTGTCTGTGTGCATGTTTATAGAAAGAGGAAGTGAAAGTAATAGTAATTGGATACAAATGGGAGGGATCTGGGGGTRAAAGTCAACATCTGCTGGGTTTTGAAGCTGTGTTATTAACTCACTGACCTCTATTCAATTTCACTACAGCCATGTAAAATTTTGGTTATTTTACAAATTCTAATGTCTATTAGAAGAATTAAGCCTCCATTAAACTCAATTATTGTAGCCCAAAGCTACTTTTCCCCCCTCAAAAGTCTGGAAAATATTTGTTTCCAGCTGCTTTATGTTGGAAACTTAGTCTGTGGTTACAAGCAAAAATGGAAGTGTGCATTGTCTCATTGCTGGAATTATGGTACAGTTTCTCTCCTGTGAGTTGGGGAAAGTTGAGAGGGTGACCATCACTGGATTAATTGTCCTCTTGAGTTTACTGTTTAAAAACAGGAGCTTTGTTCTTTTTTRCAGCCACTGATCTCCTTTTGGCTTGGAATCCCATTTGTCTGGGCCTGGTAGAGGGAGTCATTGGTAAAGTCCAGCTTCATACAGGTATGTGCTAAGTTTTGTTTTGATTTTTTTTTTAAATTTATTTTGTTTACTGCTGAAGTTCTGTGATATTACAAATAATACTGCATACCTCTAGTGGAATGGTGTAGTATTCTTTGCTCTGGAGGAGTATTCCCCGAATATGGGATTATATGATAGCTGCAGATGCAAATTCACTCTACTCTCCTGTCTATGTATTTCAGTTTAACACTGTGCTCTAAAAAATAGAGAACTGCATTCACAAATAGTAGAAATTTGTGTCTGAAGCTCTATCTGAGGTTYCATGTGAGATTTATAAATATTTTGGAATAATCCTTTCAAGGAGATTCTGTTTGTTCTCCTGTGGTACGGTGCAAAAACTGATAAAGGAAGTTTTCACACAAGTATAAGGCTTGAATGCTCAATGCTGTATGAAAACCTGAAGAGTAATTGCTACCTCAGTAGAGGAATATTTGAAATCAAAAGGAACACTTAGACTTGTTTGCAGTTAAATGACAGAGCTATATAATTCAAGCAGGTATAGAAGTCATTGTTATTTTAATGATAAGCTTGTCTCTCTAACTGATAGTARTAATGTTTTCCTGTAAAATAAACTYAATACTCCTTTTGCTTTATCAGCTGCAAATTCCTGAGGCCATAATAAATATTTATTTTGATATATACCAACTTTGTCTGGAAAGATACCTCTGCCAGTAGAGCTCTGGMTGTCTATTTTCTGGCAGGTAGGAAAGGTAGCCATAAACCCTTGTTGTGTGCCATTCTTTTTGTGAGTGCTTGGACCCTGCATTTAAAGTAGTGCTTGGCAATACGATCAATACAGGTAAAGTTTCAAGTGTGTTCCAGGGGAGCAGGATGGATTAAGTGCTGACATGGATCAGATGTTTGTGGTGCCTTGAATAGAAACAGATTGGTCAGGSTGGAAGTGCCCTACTGGTGATAATGGGATGGAGAGCAGGGACTGGGGCACACTGGTGTGAGTGTGGGGCAGATTAGTGCTCCATAGRTGCTGTGACCCCTGTTTGACAGTAACAATTCAGAGCCCCTCTCTCCACAAAGTTCATGACCATGTCCTCTTTCCATCTGCATCACTTCATCTTCTCTCAATTTCACCTGGTGTTTTTGTCTCAAATCTGTTCAGCCCCCCTTTTTMAGAACTGATGACATGAACTGGTTCAGACTCTGGCATCTCACTTTCTCCTCCTTRTTGTCTGTGCTGTTCAACACGTGCTGTCCACCATGAATGATGGCTAAACTCCAATAATGACCTTTTTTTGCTGTGGGAAAATGCTCAGTGATTGGTTTTGACACGTGTTTTTTGTATTTGTGTGGGGTGTGGTGTTTTGTTTTAMAGCCAGGCCCTTGGATACACAAAAGCCTTCCCCCCACTTCTCTCTAGGGAGTCTAGTTATAAAAACCTTTGAAAGGGGAGGCCTCAAATGCATTCTGAAGGGTCTTTTAGTATTTTTGGCAACTGAAGATCCTTGCATGTGTGTTTATTGTGAGCTGCTTTCTCTGCTTATGAAATCCGAGTTGAAACTTTCCACACTTCAACAGGTGTCAGCTTGCTGTTGTCAGGTAAATTAAGATTATCAGCTAATAAGCCTGATATCTCTTCTTTCCATGTGTCCTATAGAGGTACTGAATCAATTAAGCTCATCCAGGCATTCCACTCAGGTGCTGCTTAGGTCAGTGGAAGTTTTCTTTTGCTTCTGTCTTGTTCASATGACACCATCACAGACTRTTCATCCTTTTTATTGTAGATATTSTGGTGAATAGTGATGYRTCCRTCCTSTAAATGGTGTTTTATTWTCTACCATTAAATGTCTGAAGAACGATAGCCTCCAGCTATTTTTCYTTACTTTTCTTCTGAGAACTACTGCTCCCTTGAATTTGCTGACATTTCCTGATGAGTGTCATCCATCAGGCTGCAGTCACAATSAGAGGGCTGACTGAGCTGTCTAACACAGGTTTCTTCAAACCTGCTATTTTCAATGAACTCCTACTTGATCATATTCAAGCGTAGCTTGGTGTTATCCTCAGGCTGAACCATCTAGCAGTCTGTAACAGTAACCTGTCTTCATTACTTATTCTTGTATCAATCTTTGTCACCTGGAAACTTTAGCAGCAGAAGTTGTATAAATATTTAACATTGCTGGACCGTTCTGTGGTCCAGCACAGAGACTTGTGCTGTAGGAGCTGGCTGAAAAGCTTTTTTCACAGACCTGGCCTGCAGCAGGAGGACTTGCTGCTCTGATTTCCTCTCCCCTGCCCCCAGGTTATGAGGATCAGAAAACTTAATTTGAAGCTCATTTGGTGAATTTRGGCTTGTCCTGCTCAGAACCTCGTTACCAGCTGTTGTTGGAAAGARGTTTTAAAAATTCTTAGCACACACAAATGCTGGAAACTTCCAATGCCTTTTTGAGTATTAGGACAGCTACCAGTGCACTCAGAGCTGTCACTGAGCCTGCATGCACTGGGATGTCTTGGTCACAGATCCTCATATGTTCTTGAAAGATTTGTGTATTGCAAGAACACTGGAATTGTCTAAGATGACCTTGAAATGTCCCTGTAATCAGTCATGGGCTGTCTGTAATTTAGTGTTGGAATACCCTTGCCAGTTTGCTGTAACCAGGGATGGGGTTTAATTTACTCTAATCCTGTTGGTTTTATTGCTTGCCTCATACAGGAGAATTTGTAGGAAAGCTGCTGTGACAGGGGAGCAGTCTCATAGAAACCACATAGCCAATATTACATGTTTTGTTTTTCAATTCTTAGAAGAATTTTTGGCATCGGGGGGCAGTTGAACATCTGAACTGTACACTCATAATTGAGATTGAAGTCTGTTTAGTGTTTTATTCTTCCCCAAACTGAGTTTTCTCAAACATTCATATGCTTTTTTTTTGTGTAAGTATGTATGTGGGGATCACAAACCCAAACAATAAAACCTTGATTGAATATCAGAATGAAGAATGTGATCACTTAGCATTTTCTGGCCTGTCCTAAGATCACTTGTAAGAAAATGCAGGGTAACAATGGGAATAAAAGGAGAAGGATTTTAGGATGTGTTGTGGGGACGTTACTGAAACAGATTATTGTGCATTTTCTTGGCAAGATGCATGATTAAAACTGTCTTTACATGATCTTCCTATATAGAAGCAAACACATCTGTTGCATAAAGTGTCTCCTTTATAGAATATTTATTTTGTTGTCCAATATATCTGATTATAACCAAAGCTGGWTTTCTTAACTAGTTCCTGCAGCTGCCCCTTAACCCACTCGTTGCCACCACAGGTTCTTGTGTTTCTTGGTCAAAGCACACCCCTGTGCAGTCCAGTGTCTGTGCTTGGATTCATTTGGAGTGTTCTTCCAGTGCTGSTTAATTAAGACCCAGGTTAAATGCTGCTGGCAGGAGTCCACAGATTCTGTAAACAGGAGGGAAATGGAGTTCTTCCTTCCTTATCCCTGCTTTTTTTTTGTTAGCATGCCTCTGAATTTTGATAGAAACAACATTCTATCCTAGACTGTTCAGCATCTGAAATCTCTTTCAGATATAACTCAACTTTACACAACCAGCAACCTAAAGCATTCTTTTTGCATGCAACCAATTTTTAAGTCATTCAAATAACAAAAACTGTGAAGTAGAAGCATAGAATTTCTTGGCTAAAATCAAAATACTTGGAAAAAACCAGCATCTGTAGTAAACTCATGTACCATTTAAGAAAAGCTACTGCAAAAGCATTTGGGTGAAAGTAAATGCTAAATTGTTTGRGAAGTGTTGTGCTGACAACAGCAGTGTTGTGCTGACTGTTGAAACAACRGAGGAGCTAAATTTCCATTTTAGTGAGGCATGAGAGGTAATAGCTTCCTTTGGATACAATAMTTCAAACTAGTTGTTGCCATCTGCTCTGCCATAGTTCATAAAACACTAAAAATGAGCATTAAATCCTCAGAGATGACTGGAAACATGCACTTTTCTAGAATGGCATGCAGCTGTCACGTTCCTCTGTGCACACCATACCTCASACTGAGTAGGCAATAACTAATCTTGTGTGGAACTGCTTTTTTCTTTCTGGCTGCAGCAGCACATGCTCTGTGTTTAGGGATTCAGTTATTTAGATATTGCTGGCTATTATAATGTGCTGCTTTTATGGCTATTGTTGAAGCTTTTACTTCAGGGCATACTTTATCTGCATAATTACTTCCTGACTGTTTGCTTTTGATCTGCTGGGGAATTCCTGTTTTCTTTCAATGTTCTCTGGCTATAATACAAAGAGTTTTGCAATGTACACCAAGATGACATTTGAGTGCTTTTTAAAAAATGACAAAAGGATGCAGAACTCACTTGTCGGTATTTGTATATATGTCTTCTTTACTGCTCTCAGGGTTTGTTAGTATAGGAAGAAGACTGGGCAGAGATTTTTCCTTTTTCAGTTTTTTTCCWTGGCATATCTGCTCAGAAATGCCTTTAGCTCATACTTATCTCCAGTAGAGCCCTGCTGATGAATTCACGGGAGATCTAGATGGTACAAGAATKTCTGTTTTGTTTGTTGACAGATATTGGTGATCTCCTAGGAGTAAATTGTGTGGCCAGTTTCCTGTAGGTGGGAGTAGATGAGATTATGGGACTGCCCAGCAGGAATGTCTGTCTGGATGCCCTGTTCTTCCCTTCTCTTGAACTTGGTTTGCCCTGGCTTTCCCGAGGCTGCTGGCTTTGCCTGCTGGAAACCAACATGAAAGTGGTAGAYCTTCTTTTCATATGAACTGATAGGCATCTTTATTTCTTGCTGGCGGGTTTGGCAGCATTTCAATTTCTCCTTTTCAAAAGGATTTTCTTACCAATTYATTGGTCTTCTCACTGGTACATAAAATCTGTTGTTTCCCTCAGCTTCCTTTTTGCCCTGGCTGCTGGATATGGTGCTGGGGGCAAAGGCAGGTGTTCTCCAAGGGCTGTTCCCTACACCTGTACTGAAAAMCTGTTCCAGCACCTGCTTTTCAGTGAGGATCGCTGTCTTAGTGGCATTTGCTGTCGCTCTCTTGTCCTGATTCGTTATGCTTTGACCAGTTTTAGGAGACTGTGCTTGTGTGACAGCTTGGAGTAACCTGGTSCAGCCTCAGGGCTCGCTCTGCTTGATCAGAGTGACACCCTGAGCTCTCTCCTGACCTGATGTGTCTCTGATCCTGCAGAGATTAKGATTCTGCTGGTGTTCAGGAATAGCACAGGGCTCCCTTTACAGGTTCATGTATATTGAAGAAGTGGTGCATGTCTTCATTCCCTTTCTCCTCTTCCCTTTTTGGGAGGCACCCTCTGGCTCTCACAGCACATTTGTAGTTATGAGGATCTGAAATTTTGAAAGGGTTCTTAATACCCAACATAAACACATCTCTTTTTCTAAAGGCAGAAATACAGAATCAAAGTGAGCAGTGGRGTGTCACAGCACACAGTTGTCTGTKGGCAATGACTATTCCTGTTCTTTAGATAAAAGAAACTGCTGGGGTTTTCTGTGTTTTTCTTAAGCACTCAGAGGATAAAATCCTGTTTAGAATTTACTGAGCAAGGAGAACAGACTTTGTATTTGCTATAAAGCTGCTAAATAGACTTTTCAAAGGCTGTATRTCGTATTCAGAGGCAAAATACATGACACAATCTGCCATCACAAGTGTGGGAGCATATTTAAGTCTACCACAGCAGGCTTTTTATGTCTTGATATCACCTTTTCAGCTGAAYTCAGTTGGCTGCCTCTCAGCTGGGAGAAGCAGTGAGTGTGTCTGTGACTTTCTGTGCCTTTTCCATCTCCCTTAACAGAACTTTCACTTTTGACTCCTAAAAACCCAGCATACAACTGCTCTAACCAAGGGATGGAAATCTGGGAATGTCCAGCAGCCACGGGGAATGTTTGCTCTGTTTCCTGTCTCATTAAAGAGTGGATGCTATAACTGAGTTGCAGGTTGGATGTGTGCATGGAATGCACTGTCACCAATATCTTCATTAATTTTTATCTCATTAACTTCTCYACCACTTCATGCACTTCAGGAATGATGTCATGACCCTTTAAACAGCTATAAACTGCTTATGGTGCAGTCCACGTTTGCTCACCAGATTTCTTCACTCATCAGTCTTGTAATCAGATGTTACCTGTGTCTGTCTTGTTGGCTGTTTGACAGGAGGTACAAAGGGAAATTCTTAACTTGCTCCAAATGCTCTCAAACTGTGCTGCCATTAGTGAGAATATGCATCATCCTAGGATTGCTAATTGCTATTGGTGAAGCAGGGGTAACTTTTATGTAAGTCTGTGAAATAGTTAATTGCCTTTCTATATTAGAGTCTGAATAAATATTTTTAATTTGGGGGTTTATTCCTTTATTTTATTTTATTGCAATGCATCATAACAAAACATAACCATAACAAATCATCATTCACCGGATTCTTCTACTCAAATGGCTCCTGGCAGGGGTTTTACACTGGGCAAACTAATCAAGACAAATAAAAACATCTACTGATCTTTTTTCCTCCAGATTTACCATGGTGGCTCCTTCTAATTCGTCAGAAAGCATTGATTGGCAAACTTCCAGGAGATCATGAGGTCTGCAAAATAACGAAGATTGCAGTGATTCCACTTTCTGAGACAGAACCTCAGGATCTGGAATTGGAGGTATGGCTGTTCTCAAGGAGTTCTGACTTTTCCTCTCCTGCTTCAKTGAAATAAAAATTAAGTGCCTCTTATCTCTTTTTCCTTGTATAAGCAGACATTTTGAGCATTTTATGCTTTTTAAAATACAGTTTTTTTTTTATTTAAGGTGTTTTTAAACAGAAATCACAAATTCTGCTAGGGAGGGAAATTGCAACAAAATACCTAAATTTCATAAAGATCACTGAGAATACCACACAAGAACAAGATTTATTGAACTAGGAGAAAGCATATATTTTTTAATGGTTTCTCTTGCTTTCATCCCATTTTGGAATCTTCATTCTGTAATCTGGCTTGAAGGGAAATCCTTACTTCAAATTTTGCACTTTTTCCCCCAAAAGAGAATGGTTAAAGGAYCAAAAATATAAATGAGTAATGCAAATTTAATTTGGGTGGGAAGTTGAAGTGGGTCTGGGTATCCAAGTCATGTCAAAGTGAGGCAGAGGTTCTCACAGTTACAGGAGAAAATGCCTTTTATAAAAAAGAGTGAGAATTAGGCTTTAGATGGAAACCTACATGTTCCCTCTATATTTCAGTGTCTCCGCTAAGTTTGTGGACATCAAAATCTTGCTTTTGTAGATTTTTAAGTTTTCTTTGAACTTTTTAGAGTATTTAAATGTTGGCTTTAATTCAATGTCATTATTTTAGCTTTGTAAAAAGCACCATTTTGGGATAAACAAGCCAGAGAAGATAACACAGTCCCCAGATGATACAAAATTTCTGCTGAAGACTCTTACTCAAATTAAATCCAATGTGTCTGCTCCAAATAAAAAGAAGGTAAAGTTTTCTACTGTTTTCATGGGTTTTTTTTTTTTTTTCCAAAATGTTTAGTTTGTAATTCCAAGGTTGTGATAGATTATCAAATGGAATATTAAGACCTTAAAAAATACGCAGTAAAAAACTACAGAATGTGGAACTACTGTCCTGGTGCTCAGTTTAATTTTTTTGGTTATTTAGCTGTGATTTTTCTTTCTGTAATTACACAATATTGGCAGAACTGCTGATAGAGTTCTTTTTTACCACACTGGAAGGGGATTAGCTACTAGTGAGGTTCTAAACTTCTAGAAATTGCTCTGCGTAAATATCTCTTATAATATAGAATTGGACACAAAATTTAGTGCCTGGTTCCTCAGAGAACACCATTCAATCTGAGCTAAATGCTTTTAACATAATAATGGCTTGAATTAGGAAGTCAAAACAATAGTTACTAAAATTAAAATTGTGTTTCTGAGGCTGSTGCCTCTCGTGTTTATCTGTGCTTGGAATTTTAAGGTCCTGCTCATCACTGGGAAAGTGTTTGCCCTGCAAGGTTAGAAATGGAAAATATGGCTGGAGTTTTTTTCACTCACAGAGAGAGACATGACAGCAATTTTCTTTCAGATTAGAGAAAGCAAAGAGAAAGAGAGGCTGGAGAAGAGATTGTTGGAGGAGTTGTTCAAAATGTTYATGGATTCAGACTCCTTTTACTACAGCCTGAGCTATGACCTGACAAATTCTGTGCAGAGGCAGAGTGTGTGTGAGAAAACCAACTTACCCCTGTGGMGAAAAGTGAGTTGTTTTTATTTGTTATTTCCATTTGGGGGATGAGCTGTTCAGTAATGGTCATGGTCCAAGCCTGGCTGGSCACATTCTACAGCAGCTGAACCCCCTGTCCTGTGCCCAGCTCAGGTGCAAGGAAACAGAAATCTCCAGCAGCATGGCTTGAGCTGTTTTATTAAAATAAAACTTGTCTGTACGGTTGTAGTGGGTAAATTAATGAATATTGGTGTCCTTCCCACAGATACTGCCCAAACCCATCTTGTAATATTGCAAAAACAGCCCTTTTGTGTTTCAAACAGGTGGATGACAGATTCTTTTGGAACAAGCACATGATTGAAGATCTCATCAGTATCGATGTGAGTCTCATTTCTAACGTGTGTATTTATGAGCAATTCTTTAGTTTTAGGTGAAATGTTTACTCAAGGCCTAGTGGGAGTTTGATCAAAAAGCTGCTTGGCAGTCAGGTCAGGATCAGGGCTGTGCCTTCTGTGGCTGGGAGCTGGCACTGCCTGCTTCCCCCAGCCAGCCTTCCAGTCAGCCTGTGATCTTTAACTGCAGCTGAATTAAAATATTCATTATAATGAAGCAACGTTGAATAACTCAGTGTGATATGTTTGTGCTGATTTCTGAAGGTGAATTTGAGTTTATTCTTATGTGAAATGGCTTATCCCTGAGCACTGCTGAATTTGATAAAGAGGAACCAGAAAAGAAATAACCTCTGAATTCCAAAGTTTCCTTGAGATAAGATTTTGGTCCTCTATAGTGGGGAATAATAATTTTTCTCCTTGAACATAGTAGCTGATCAGTGTATAGACAATGCAGAACAAATTGTTCTGAACAGCTGTTCAGAATAAATAAAACACTTTCCTGGCTAATGAGCACATAAAGAAGCAGAGAGCCACCACCTTTTCTTCAGTGTATGATCTTCCATCATTTTAAGTTGACGTTGTAGATCAAGGACTCTTACTAACTACTCAGTATGTGGTTACTAACTACTCAGCATACCAGTTTAGGCTAAGTCTTATTTTCTTTAAAGATGACAGCAGACATCTTACCTYATGCTCTGCATCTCTGTCATTAATAATTATATAAAACCAAAAGGCTATGGAGACACAGCAGGGTAAACCCATGTCCTCTGTGAAAAGCTGTGTATAATGCAGGAGCTTAAAGAGTTGTATTTTTCATGTTATAAGATATAAATGGTTGATCTTGAATTAGTGGGGAATTTGGATCTCGATTCTGTTTAAGAAATTAATGTTTTAGGGTGCAGACCCCTGAACCAGTTTTGGGGACTAAGGTAGCTTGTATGATAACATCTGCCTTTCTGTGTACATGTGATACAGTATATGTCCACTCAGAGGTTTCAAAACTACCTTAAAGCAGAAACTTGGTAAAAAAGTTGCTTTCTTCTTGGCTTAAAAGCCCTCTGATTGATGCAGGAAAAATGCTGGTACCTCTTATAGAAATAAGGATATGGCCAAAATTAAAACATGAAAAGCATGTGAAGCAATCGTTTCCATAAACATGAGAAATGGCAGAAATAATTGTAGGGAATGTTGGACCAACGGGAAAGTCAATTTTTTTTTTTGCAACTCTCAGAATGCCGAAGTGGACTTCTGGATAATACCCATCATTCAGGGATTTGTGCAAATTGAAGAACTTGTGGTAAACTACAATGAATCTTCTGATGATGATAAGAGCAGTCCTGAAACTCCTCCTCAGGAATCCTCTTGTGTAGATGACATCCATCCAACATTCCTGGTGGCACTCATCTCACGCCGGAGTCGGCACAGAGCTGGTAGGCAAACTCAGTTCAGGTGCTGGGGTTGTTTGTGAGCTCTGGAGAGGGGTGCAGATGGTTGAACTGGAGAGTTCTGTGCTGTTCAGCAGATGGTCAGCCCCTGTCAGAGTGCAGGCAGCTTTCCCTGCTGGGAGGGAGAGGAGAGGAGAGGCTGCAATGCCTGTGACACCGCGCAGCTGTCACTGGGGGTGGCTGCTAAGTGAGCATCACTGGTCTGCTCAGGAGCACTGAATGCATCCTTGGAGGCAAAGTTCCATTTTTGCAGAGATCCCCTTGAATAGGACMTTGCTTACAGCTCTAAACTGATACATTTCAGCAGGCTTGGACCTGAGTTAAATTGTCAAAGGTCTTCCTTTGAGGGCTTTGACAGCAGCTGAAGGGATTTGAAGAGCCATGTGTGTGCATGCCCGTGTCCCAGGAGTGTTTGTCAGGGGCAAGGTGTGAAATAAGAGTGCTTTGCTCTTGCACCTTGTTTAACTTGGAGCAGCAGGGCAATCAGAAATTATTCCCTGCCCTTCAGATCTTAGAAAGAACAATTGAATCACTTTACAGCTTAATAGGTCCTGCTCAACTCTAGGCTTTTCCATCTGTCTGATTTTTATGAAGACACTCTCCAATGTCTCCAGGTCCTTTCTTATGCAGGTTTATAACATGTTAAAAAACACAAGAAAAAGACTTGGTGAGCCTGCCCTGGTGTAGGACTGTGCCTTTGTACCACAGCTCACTTTGATGCACTTAATTTGGTTCCCAGGAAAATAGTTTGGCAGAACAACTTGGAGTAAATACTTGAGGGTTTGACAGTAGTGTCTAGTTTGCAGTCTGCCTTTTTAATAGTAAATTAAAATTACACTGTTACACAATGACTGAATTGCAGAGGGAAAATTTCTTATTGATTCCTTCTTACTGTTGGTATCACTTTGCTCATCTGATTGCTACTCCAGAGCATAAACTGTGTGGAATTTYCCCCATCTGATTAAAGGCTGTAAAGCTGCTTTGACAATTTGCTTGTAAAATTCCCTATTGCAGATATTTTACATTCCTTTCCTTTCCCTACTTCTAACCTCTTCCCTTCTGTGCTGTCAAGGTTCAGATCAGAAGTCTGGTTTGGTGCTGCTTCGGGACTTGGAACTGAATTTCCATGACCTTGAATATTTTTCCAACCCTCTTATTCCTTCCCTGTGCTTTGCTACCACCTGCATCCTCTCTGAAATAGTGATGTACTCTCCTTTGAGTCAAGGATGTGCAAACACTTCTCTGTTTAATGAGCAGATCAGAGCTGGGTAGGCATAAAACYGTAGTCAGAGCAGCATTATCTCTTCTTAATGTGCAGAATTAGTCACACAGGCTGAAACAAGAARGGGAAGTCTTCTATTTTGTGGAACRTGCAAATCTTTTTGGGCTGCTTGTGGGATCTCTGTGAGAAGTGAAGCCTTTGTCAGTAAAAATGGCCTTTGGGTTCATGGAAAATACTGAGTGCTAAAGTAAAACTTTCTGCTATATGTGACAGAACAGGAGGAAATTTTCAAGATAGACCAGAAGTTTTTGTTACTTTAAACTGCCTTGCTCTGTCAGCTTCCTTTCTGCTGCTCATAATGGATCAGTAAATAAACCTTATCCATGTAGTCAAAATAACTTGGGGAATAAAGCAGGCTGGGAATGACTTCTGCCATTGATCATAGATTTTGGCCAGAACTGTTGTGTCGTGTTAGCAAAAACAGCAACAAAAATAATGAACATTTAAGACAAATACTTAAGGATGACTCAATCATTCTTGTTCCCCACAGGAATGCGGTATAAGCGGAGAGGTGTTGATAAAAATGGAAATGTGGCAAATTATGTTGAGACAGAGCAACTGATCCATGTCCATAATCACACCCTTTCCTATATCCAAACACGAGGCTCTGTGCCTGTTTTCTGGAGCCAAGTTGGATACAGATATAACCCAMGGCCCCGGCTGGACAAGAGTGAGTATTTGGGTGGAAAACCTAAAAATCAGGGTTCCCTTGGAAATCCACTTTTGGAAGAGGTGTTTATGTGGATGTGTGGTGCAAATGTAGAAGGATTAAGCAGGTTTATTCAAAGTTAAATTTTGTCCCATGTCCTCTTCACAAGAAGCCAACCACAGCAAAATTCAAGAATGTTTTTGCTGTACACCAGAGTGCTACAACAATGTTGAAGCTGAGCACATTAATGAAAGACCTTTGAAAGTMATTTTGTATAATGTATTATTATCTTTAAGCTAAGCTGTCTTCATTTTTTTAGAGCACAAATTTAGGCATGATTTAATACATCAAACAGAACTTACTGCTGAACAGGCTGTTTCTGTCTAACACTGTTCTGCCTTGTAGGTGAAAATGAAACCGTGCCTTGTTTTCGTGCACACTTTGAAGAACAGCTGAAAAATTACAAAAAGCAGGTGAGTGCTACATGACACAACAGTAATCTCATGAAAATGCAGGGGTTGATGGTTAATGCTTTTAGTTTGTTTTTCTTGGTGCTGTGGGTTGGTTTAGAAGTTTGTTGACAATTGGAAGGTTGATAAATAAATGGAATTTTACTTTCGATTTTTCAAATATCCTTGTAACCAGTAAAACCCAGGAATAACTTATGGAAATGCGTAAACCCTATTTCTATGTACCTGTCCTGTGCATTCAGAGCTTCTCTGAATTTAATTCTAATAAAATTTAAAAAAATCTTAATGAATTTGTTTAGGCAGGGAACTATTGGAGCTTATTTTAGGTACAATCTAGCAAAGATTATAACTTCACCAAGATTGCTACAAATCTTTAACTGTTGAGCTATTTGTTACTGCATGGTGTGTGTCTAAGCAAGTTGTGCAGCAGATGATGAGTGTTAAATAATTAAACTTTTGGACAGGTTATTATTAACTTGGTGGATCAGACAGGCAGAGAGAAGATTATTGGAGATGCTTACCTTAAACAAGTTCTTCTCTACAACAATGCAAATCTGACTTATGTTTCATTTGACTTCCATGAGCACTGGTAAGAAACCTTTAAAAATGTCACTTTGCATCTATTTTATGAGCATGAAAGGCAAGTATAAGGGAGGAGAAAACCCATTGTTATTTCTCCTTCTTCATGAAACACTCTTCTTTTGAACAAGAATACATTTTTTAAACTAAAGCAYTATAAAGCTTTAAGTTTGGGTAACCAAGCACTGCTGTTTGTGATCTTGTGTYCCTGACCTGTGGAATTTGCAGTTACTTATTGGGCAAAATTTAATTGTCACACATTTAAAAGTTTCCCTAAACATGCCWTGAATGTAAAGCTGTGGCTGACCTGCTTTTTCAAGCTATGTAGAATTTTGCTTTTAATTCTACTTCTGTTTCTCTTGCTTATTTCTATAAAAACATGATGGGTTCTTTCAGGACCCTGATGCTGTTATCTCAATATAAAATACACTGGATTTTATTTTAATCCAGTGTGAGCAGTTGCTGTTTTCATGACTCCTCTCTGATGCCCTAGKGCAGTTCTCACGTGCCTCATCTGTCACAGACATTATTTCTCCTGCTCCCCTCGAGCAGGCTGCATTTCTGTGACACTCAATACAGCATCTAAACTGGTTTAATCTTCATTTCCAAACTTAATCTCAGGATTGCAGCTGGCCTGGGAGAGCATTACTGACTGACTGAGTATGGCATTAGTAGATATTGTCAGAGGAGGTGGTGGGAAGGGAAAACCCCTCAGAATAATAATGGCCTTTGAGAGGACTGTTGGCACCCTGGCTTGATTTGTTTTTTAATCTTTTGTTTAGAGGAATTTTCATTTTCCTTGATTCACTTTTCTGCTATGTACAGTCGCAGTGACCGAGCAAAAGTCTTCTTTTTGCATTGTGAGCAGCAGTGAATTGAGAACACTCCTGAAAAATAACCTGATAGGGTAGGGGAAGGAAGGGGTGATGTGTTTTAGGGGTCTTTTTTCTGTACAATGACTGGCAAAGCAGGACTCACCATCCCAGTTCCAAATCGACAGTAGTTACTTTTCTTGAGACTAAAATGAGAGCAGAGTGTTGCACATGCCTGAATAGCCTCACACCTATTCTTCCTTTTGGAAGCAGCATTAAAAATGCAAATCCTTGAGAATTTTGTGATCTTTTAACCTCTTGCCTTGGATTTGGACATTGGACTGTACTGTAAAATAGTTCTGAATGTTGGCTCCTGTTTAAAGCTCATTGCAGGRGAGAAAGCTTTTCTCTCTCATTTAGCCAAAACACTGTCTTTACTTAAAAACTTTATCCTATTTGTAACGTTAACAAAGTCACTGCTCTTGATCAAACTAACTTTTGTGAACTTCTGTGTTTTAGCAGAGGAATGAAGTTTGAAAATGTTCAAACACTGACTGATGCCATTCATGATATTATTCTTGACATGAAGTGGTGCTGGTAGGTACTTCACTGTTTTTWCACTCATAGAAAACATCTGTAGAGAAAATCTCCAGCAAAGAGTAGATATTCAGAGGCCTTAATTTTCTCCTAGCCAGTATGTTTTATATTTCTTTCTTGGTGTCCAGAGCTTTTGTGCTGTGAAGTGTTGGTGTTCTACTCATGTCACAGCTAAAATTTCTCAGTTGACRTTTCCTGCCTGAGGTTTACCACATKTAACACTTTTAGGKTGACTCACATTTGATGGGAAACACTTTATATTTGACCCAATGGCAGCCTTATTTCTGACACCAAGCAGGCACGTTTGACCTTTGGTTTGAACTGATTAAAGTTCATATATTTGGGTRAAGTGTGGCTGCAGCCTCAGTCCATCTCTCTGTATYGTTCTGCATTGCTGCCATTATTATTGGCTGCTCTGTTSTTGAAATTAAAGGCCTTTTCTCTCCAAAGCTTGTATTATSCATGAGTTGAATTCAGCATCTGATTGCATCTCAAGTTTGTGGCCCCAGCAGGATTTGTGTGAAATCCAGCCCAGATTAAAGAGGAGGATAAATTGGAATAGGAGTTAATTCAGAGTGTGGTGTGGTTGGGGTGCTGAGTGCAACCATAAATAGTGCTCCACGTGTAAAATATTCTGCTGTTCATAGAAACTGATGAATTACACTGGGTTTTAAGGGTCTCAGTATGCTTTTGTTCTCTTCCTGTTGAAAGGGTTGACCAAGCTGGAGTGATCTGTAAACAGGAAGGAATTTTCCGGGTTAACTGCATGGACTGCCTGGATCGGACCAACGTTGTGCAGGCTGCTATTGCCAGAGTGGTCATGGAGCAGCAGGCACGTATCACTCAGGGGCTKGGTCAAGTGCTGAGTGCCTCAGAGCTTAATTGGTGTTCACAGAAAAATCTGTGTGCTTGAAAAATGCTAAATGAACCTCTGCTGAAAGGAATCTGTGAAAGACTTGAAAAGCCGTGAAGCTGAGAGGAATAATATGTACAAATGCAAARCTTGAAATGGTTATAGAACAGTGATGTCTCCTTCAGTCCTTCAGAAACGACTGACTCCACATCTTGGAAAGATTGTCTTGTTTGGATTTTGCAATTTCAGTTTAAGTTATGTAGGAAATACAGATTTTAGAAACAAAACACCTTCATCCCAAGTCCCTCACTGAAATGATGTTAAACCTGACTAGAAGCTGGGTGCTATTTTAGGTGCTCTGAAGTGAAATGCTGTGATGCAGCAARTAGGGAGATTAGTTGTCCCTTCTGTGTGTAAAGGAGTAATTAATTCATGATGTCAATTGTCCTGATGGCTGTGGCTGTTGTGCTGTGAGCTCTCCCTGTACAGGGAAGGGATTTCCAGGCAGATTGAGAGTATTTCCCTTCAATTCTCCTCTTTGCTCTGGCCCTCATTTGCTTTTTGCTTTGGAAGCCCAGTGATGACTCTTCCCTTGTGAAGATTGCACTGACCCAGGACTGCTACAAACAAAATACAGATTTGTGTCCTGTGACTGGAACTTCAAAGCCCCAGCCACAGCCCAAAAWGAGCAATCTGATTATGTTTAAAGTGAAGCAGAAAGGATGAAGTGGGTCCTTCATGAAGGTGAAAAGTGAATGGCTCTGACCATTGTGTCTGGCAGTTCCCCTTTGTCATCTGCTGTTATGAGCTCCTGACATAGAGGGAGTGCTGGGGACAAGAGGAGGGATCAGCAGCCCCACAGTCATTATTTTAGAACAGGATTTCTATCCAGGGTAACTCTTGAGTTCCAAGGCAATTCTTCCAAAATGAAGAGTGTTACAGATTGTTGTGARGAGGCTTCAGTAATCATTGCTGAAGGATTAGCTTGTGATGTGCTGCATCATTCTCAGATTGCAGCTGAAGCAYTTGGGGATCAGTTCATGGCTGAGAAATGCCCAGAGCACCGCAGGGTGAATGAGATGGAGTGAGGAACTGAGAGATCATGTACCTCACACTTCTCTTCCTTGGAACCACAGCACCTCTGTCTCTGACTGCTCTCTGTCWCCTGGAAACCTGAGAGGGCTTTCAGAGTTAATGAGCAACTCTGTGTTAATTTGCAGTTAACTTGCAAAGAGTGCTTGACCATTTGGTTTTGGCTGTAAATTGAGGTTTGCCTGTGATTTATTCCAAGTTATYCCTATCATTTAGTGATTTATTTGCAGTTATGTATGTGCTGCTCTATAAACTCAGTGTGTACAAAGCCTGATGTTGGTATTGTACCCGAGGCTTATCTGGGGAAAGCTGAGGGACTGGCTGTTCCAAGAGGGAGATATCTTACTTTAGTATCAGTGTCAAACAGTAACTGTCCAAAATGTGCAGGCACTAATAATAAACCAATGTAAGTTATTTTTCTTTGTTTTCAGACCCTTGAGGTCATGAATGTCTTTGCAATAGAAGACATATTAACTTGTTTATTTTAAAATTCTGTGATGTCCTTTTTTTGATGATTCTCTATTAAAATTTCCTCTATCTTGAGAATCTACAGTAACTAGTTTTCCTTCAGCTAATTTTTTTTGATGATTGACTTAACGTCCATAATTAATGTTACTGCTGCCTTCAGTGACATGATGTTTAGCAGTAAATCACCAATTCATTAATTTAATCTGACAAATTAGCACAATGGCTTCCTTTCCCCCATCATACAAAATCTAACAATTAAAACACTTGGCGAGCACCTCCATTTTCTGTACCAAGCTCTGATATTGAGAATGACTTTTACCATGGGCATTGAATTAACTCATATATCAACTTTCAGCTCAAAAAACTGGGTGTGATGCCACCAGAGCAGCCCCTGCCAGTGAAATGCAACAGRATCTACCAGATCATGTGGGCCAACAACGGCGATGCCATCAGCCGGCAGTACGCGGGCACGGCTGCCCTGAAGGTGAGGGGACATTGCCTTCAGCAATGCCTTGTGTGCATTGGAAAACCCTGGGATCTGTAAAAGATATTCTCACCAGATATTCYTGTATGGTTTTGTTTTGGAGAGATGAGGGTTTGCAGTGAAAGAATATTTAGGGTCGCACGTGGTGTGGATGGGAGAAGAGCTGAGTGCACCTTGCTCTTTGACTTTTCTGTTCCCTTCAGCTCTGGTAAAAGCACAGCTGAGATAAAAGTTTGAGGGATATTTTAAATATTATCTCCATYCAAATTTTAGCAGTTTGTTATAGTACTTCTAAGCAGTTACAGTACTTTAAAAATAYTCTGAAGGTCTGCAGATCAGGCTATGCAGGTAGTAGGATGGTATTCATTATTTACCTTAATTAGGTGTAATGCATTCTGTATGCCAAGATCAAGCATGAAACTCCTTGCCCTTGTACTTCTACTGCTTTGAAAAGTTAAATTTGAGGTACTTGCTGCATGGATCTTGTGAAACAAATTTCATTATTCTTGGTATYTGGCATAAGAAAAATCATTATGATGGAAAACCTTAAGACTTAAATCTCTCTTTAAGTATCTCTGCTGAGCTTAGATTAGTTGATTGCATTAATATTTTTTTTWAAATGATAAARACCMCCCTGACATGCTTGTTTTTATTGAGTATATCTAACTTTAAACCTGAAGCACAACCCTCATTTTCTAAATCTAAATTTTCAGGCCTTTTGCTTGAAGGTCTCTCTGTTTGCTATTGAGCTATTTTAATTGTGGTATTTCTTTTAATTTGAAAGTGAAACACACTTGAAATGTTCTTCATAGGAGTTGATGTGGCTTTTAGAACTGCTGTGAGCCAGTGTTCAGAGTGGCTCTGAAAATAGAATCCTCTAATGAAGTGTAACTACCAAAACAGCTTTTTATTCAAATTCTAAGCCTTCCTTGGCCTAGAAACTTCCTTTTGTTTCTGAGGTTGTGAGGATATGTGCTGCTTTCCCTCAGTATGTTATGCTTGTCTTGTTTTGGTAGCAAAAGTAGAGAAGATGAAAACCATTTTTCAGTAAGCTTCGGTCTTTTCTATTGTTCCAGTAGTGTTCCTTTTACATTAAAGGCCCAAAAATAAAGGGACTTTTTTTTCTGAGTTATTGAAGCATCACAGTGATTGATGTCTTGAAAGTCCTGCATCAGTGTTAGCTGGCTTATTTGTCCAGATTTGTTTTCTCTTGGAACTTCATACAGAAATTGTAAGTCTGTCAAGAACATAGGATTCTGTGCAGAGTCAAACAATGCCAGCAGATCCTCTTTGAAAAAATCAGTATTTTCAACTTCTACGTGAAATAGTTACTTGAAGATAATTCCTGAGTTGCCATCTATTCAGTTCTGAGTTTCAGAATGCCAGATCTTTTGGGCTGAGTCTTCTGCTCCCAAGTTTCCTATTTTGCATGGTTTGCATGTTCTGTGTGACAGGGTGACTTCACAAGGACGGGTGAAAGAAAACTGGCRGGGGTGATGAAGGATGGGGTGAACTCTGCAAACAGATACTACTTGAATCGTTTCAGGGATGCTTACAGGCAAGCTGTCATAGGTAAGAGCACAATTTTAACAAGGCTGAACTATGCTATTTAAAAATATTAAATCATATTGCTTTCTTCTTTCTGTCTGGTTTTATTTTTTTTCCTATTGCTTAAAATCACCTTGAGTGTGTAATATATTAATSTMCTGTAYTGGTCACCATAATGAACAGTCTTAYTCACTCTGAAATTTAAGYAATACTCAATTTAGAGGGATTGCATGCACTGTGACTCATTGCAGCATTTGCCCCAGCTTTGTTTTCGTATTAAATGTCTTGTAGCATCTCTTAGACAAAGTTAAACTTATGTAGCAACTATCTCTTGAAATAATGAGGAACTCTTTGTTTTTCACTGAAAATCGGATTATACCTACTGAGTTTTCTGTTTCGGGCAACATTCTATTCAAAAAGACTACCAACAGTATCACTAAAATGCAACATTTAGAAGGAATTTACAAACTATTGCYGTGTATCACTTTTAACTGTTTCTTTGTTGTTTTCTGGGATTTTTTTAGATTTGATGCAGGGTATCCCCGTGACAGAGGACCTGTACTCAATATTTACAAAAGAGAAGGAGCACGAAGCCCTGCACAAGGAGAACCTGAGGAGCCACCAGGAATTGATCAGCCAGCTGCTGCAGAGCTACATGAAACTGCTCTTACCAGATGATGAAAAATTCCATGGAGGCTGGGCACTCATTGACTGTGATCCAAGGTTTGTTCCACAAAGTTAAAAGTGATCAGCTGCTACTTGGACAGGTCTGTTAAAAGGTTTTTGATAGCAGATGAGTGAACAGAAAACAAGTGGAAAGTTCTGTAGAAGGACAAGAATCCTTGAAGGGTTTGAATACTTGTAAAAGGAAAGGTCCTCTAAATGTGCCATAAAAATGGATCATGCTGGAATTACCTTTGAGACATCATTTGGAAATGGATGCATTTGGCTAATATTGCCAAAATACAGCAGGGACCATGGACAGAACTTGTGGAACTGAAGGGGGATAAAAGGAACTGTTTGAGGGGCTGTGGTTCCTTATTGCTTTATAGGGAAAGTGTAACTTGACTGGTCAGGTTAAATCCTTGGTTAATGAGTCAGCAGTAGGAAAGTCTGGATTTCTCTTCATGGAAAGTAGTGGCATAAACTCTGAACTTCACTCCTTATCAAGTTCAGAGTTCACTTGTAASAGAAAAATAGTGGCTACATCTCCTGCAGGTTAAACTTCAGCAGCTAAAAATAGCAAAGCAGGTTGTTCTGACAGCTATTCAGGGCACAGACTCATCGCCCTCACTGAGTCTGAGGTATTTTTCCATTTCTCTGGTAGCATTTTTAATAGCTTGTGGGCTTTCTGTTTATTTTTGGACCTTCTGCTGACGTATTTGAGCTGTTAGGTAACGTCAGGTTTGAGAGGCTGTTGCTTGCATGGATCCATTTGATAATAACRGGGATTGAAATTTCTTGTAACTCATGTTCAGCTCTAAAAGTCAAAAACACACTGGGCATGGGTTACAGCTCTGCAAATAAAACCTTCTACCTTCTATTTTTCTTCTTTTCAGTCTCATTGATGCCACTCATAAGGATGTGGATGTGCTGCTTTTACTTTCAAATTCTGCCTACTATGTGGCCTAGTAAGTTACCACTTTCYCCTACTGTGTGTAGTTTATTTTAGTAGCTGTGTTTTGGATTAGTAGGAAGCAATAAATTCTATTTCTTTTTTCCAGCTAYGATGATGAAATCGACAAAGTGAATCAGTACCAAAGGTTAAGTCTTGAAGCTCTGGAAAAAATAGAAATAGGTAAGAAAACAGTCACTCCGTGTGGTTTTTTTTTTTTTTTTTGAATGCTCTTAACATTGGTTTGAGCACTTATCAAAGCATCCCACAAATGAATTGAAGCAGCAGCCCTTGATGTGTGACACTTACCCTGAACTAGAAATGGCCCTTCTGGCTGAAAACAGATGCCAGGCTCTTCATGCTGCTGGAAATGGAAGCTTTGGTCACTGGAAGAGTTCTAAAATTTTCCCACTTTCAAACTCTTAAAAGAACCATGGAGTCATCCAGAAAGATTCCATTATTTATCAAAGGGCAGTAACAATCTGATCAACTTCTGTAACAAGTTGTGGGTTTATGCATTCAGTGCTCTCTTCCTTTGATCCAAACACAGCAGCTGGCTCAGAATTGTACTTTAGGTCTGTTCCAGAGCTTTGTAAAACTTCTTTCTCCAGGGCTGATAATAAACATGCTATTACAAAAGGACCTTGTTATGCTGATTTAACTTATTGGCTATAGAATGTAACATCTGCAGGCTAAATCCAGCATTTCCTGCTGCAAGCATTAAGGATGTGATGCCTCTGAATCATGAAAAAGGTGATCCAGTTGGAGAGAAGGGAGTGTGTGGCCCCCGATGGAGTTTAATCCTCCATTACTCAATACACAGTGATTTCATCATCTCCTCACTGTAACTTTCACTGTCTCTGCAATTTCTAAGAGTCCAGTGGAAAGATTTTCCTCACTTGAGTGTTGAAGAGATTTGTGTCCTGAGGTGCAAAACAGAGTTGAAATATTTACATCTACACCTCATTTAATGCTATGGATTATGCAGTGCACTGAAGAGATGAAGTGCTTGGTCTAAATCTTGAAACTTAAATTACCTCCTCTTGGTAACAATGTATTTGCATTCCCCTTAATCCTTATGGGAGCATTCCCTAAAAACCCCCCTGGATGTAAACATTTTCTCTTCTATTTGATAGAGTGATCTGTAATAACAATCAGGGTTGATTGTTGTAGACATACAGAGTCTAACTGGTTTTTGTAAGTTATTGATTGTTTAGTTAGTGTGAAAATCTTTCATTTAAAGTGTCTATCCTGCTCTAATGAAAACATGAAGCCTTTTAGGCTGAAAACGTCTGTCAGCACTTACATACTTTTAGGAACAGAGTCTGCAGTACCTCTTTCAGTGTTTGGTTAAAGATTTCTCATCTCCTGGTTTCTCTCTCAGGGCCTGAGCCTACCCTCTTTGGCAAACCCAAATTTTCTTGCATGAGGCTGCATTACAAATACAAAGAAATGAGTGGATATTTCCACACCCTCAGAGCTGTGGTTCGCAGCCCAGAAGAAGATGGAAAAGGTTTGTTTCCCATGCAAAGGTTTTAGATATAAAAGTGTATTCAGTGTATCAGTGTTTCTCTAAAATATTTTATTCCATTGCTTTTAAAATTTATCCTTCTGCAGAAGTTATTCTGAWATAATCCAGTTCTGTGAAATGGGCAAACAATTTTGAAAAAAAACTCAGATGTTACTGCTTTAATAGAAAGAAAAGTAAGTTTCAGATACAGCTTTAAAACAACATTTCTCTCTAGAACTGGAGTAATTTCACTGTCCAGGTCTTTACTGCTCCAAAAACTAATAAAATGAAGTTAAAATTGGCTCCTAAAGAGGTAAAGAAATTGATTTCTTCAGTGAAATCAATGTCTGAATATGTTCTGCTTGTGGTTTAACTAGATTAAATGAACACTAGGAAGAGAAAAAAATAGCACTTCATACCTGGAGCACTGAGTTTTGTCAACAAGGATTAGAATAAATAACATTGCTTTTCTTCCTTCCCCAAATGRAGCAGCATGGCAGTGATTCACTTAATGCTGAGTATTTAGGGCTGAAGGAGAGTTTATATTTTAGGCTTGTTTTGTAAGCTTTAAATCAGAATTTCAACTTGTAGGGCACAACTGTTCTGGGGGGTGAAAGAAAAAAAAACAAAACAACCCAATAAAACCAAACACACTTGATTATGTTAAAATTAGGCCAGTTTTTTTTTTTTGTGGAATATGGGCTTTTAAGGGTGTTTTTAAGAGTCTGACAGGCTGCTGCTTGGATTTCAGACACTCTTCAGTGCATTGCAGAAATGCTGAGRATCACAAAGCAAGCAATGGGAATGGATGTGCCCATTATTGAGAAGAAGCTGGAGAGGTGAGTACCTAAATGATGGCAACCTTCTGTATTCATTCCACTGTTGCTCTCAACTCAGCTGCTTTTCCCAGCTGAGTAGAAAGTGTAGCAAAAAAAAAAATCTTGTTCTTTTTTACAGGTGTTGCAAACTAAATATTTGCTAAATCTGGTTATTGAGTACAGCATACACAATGTCAGGGTTACAAAAATGGAGAATTCAAATCTTCTCTTATCTAAAACCAAAGTGCCTGCAGAAACTGCCTGTTCCCCTTGTTTGGCTGCTGTTCTGTATCAACCCTTCTTTGTTTTTGTTGGTTTGAGCTTGATTAGCTTATATGGGTACAATTTTATTATGTAAGGAAAGGATTAAATKTATTATTCATGTAAGGAGAGGGTAATTTAGTAACTAAAATGCCCATTTCTGTTATGGAAATAGACCGTAAGTGAATACTCAGTGCTTTGATTGTACATTAAAGATAAAATTTTTTTCTTCTAGGAGGAGCAGCAAACCTCATGAAGATATCATCGGCATTCGGTCTCAGAACAGAGGGTCCCTGGCCCAAGGCAAGAATTATTTACTGAGCAAGTTCTCCTCTCTCAATCAAAAGGTGAAACAAACCAAATCCAACGTAAACATGAGCAACCTTCGGAAGCTAGGCAACTTGGCCAAAACTGAAGTGAAAGTCAATTTTTTGAAGCCAAATTTGAAAGTTAATCTTTGGAAATCAGACAGCAGCCTTGAAACTCTGGAGAATCCCGGGGTAGATCCTAAAGCTGCCAGCGAATCTGACACAGAAGGCTCAGATAACGACTCATTCCACTCGGACGATTTCCTGACTAACTCCAAATCGGATGAGGACACCCAGCTGACGGATTCCCTGGAGAACATTGGCCCCACAGACTATGTGCTGCCCAGCTGTGGCATCATCGCCTCGGCTCCGCGGCTGGGCAGCCGCTCGCAGTCCGTCAGCAGCACCGACATGAGCCTGAGCATCGCCGTGCCGCCCGAGGGACCCRAGTGCCAGGACGTGGCCATGCCTTCTGCTGACAGTGCTGAGCTGCAGTTTGCTAAGCCTGTGGATGTGTACTGCCAGAGGTTCGTGCAGGATGCCCAGAGCAAGGTGTCTGAGGTTTTGGAGCCTGAGGCTGGTTCTCAGGAGCCCCATCACACACCGATCCAAACCAGCAGTAACGCAGCCAAGAAGGCAGAACCCAAGGCTGAAGCTGTTGCAGACGTTCCTTCCCGGCCRTCTAAGCTGGATGTTCAATCTTCTGAGCCAAATCCGCAGCTCTTGGCTGTTGGTGGGCCTGACTWTGGTAAATCCCACAAAAGCCCGGGATCTGTGTCTGGGAACCACGAGCCAGGACTCCACACGACTCCTTCCCCCGCTGACGGCAGCAGCAGCAGAGCCGTGTCTCCCTTTGCTAAAATCCGCAGCTCCATGGTCCAGGTTGCCAACATCACCCAGGCAGGATTGACTCAAGGGATTAATTTTGCTGTGGCAAAGGTCCAGAAGAGCCCGGCGGAACCAGAAGCTTTAAATGAAATCAAACAGAAAGAACTGAGAGAAATGTTTACGCAATGCCAGACACGAATAATTCAGATCTAGCGGCTAATTTGGGAAATGTTCTTCCAGCTGTGGCTTCTAATAAAATAATGCAGTGACATCAGGACTATTGTGGCATGAACTGCTGCTGGATACTGGGATTGATAGAGGTAACTTGTTTACAGGCAGTGAGAGATGCAAACAAATTTGGTTCTGACCAAGCTTCAGAATTCCCTCAGGCAGGTGAGACAGAACCTGTATAAAAACCATATTTAAACAGGTAGCTTAGACACTGGGATTCAATAAGCATGCTGTCTATCTTAGATGTGTTGCACAGTTATTTTTTTGAGACTAATTTTGTAGCTCTTCTGAATTATGTAGAAAGTATTTATACTCAAAAGGTGATACTGCACTTCTCTGACCTTACTTACCTTGCACTACACCAGCAAAAATAAAGTACCGGTAAATGACATTTTATTTATTTTTGGAACTAGTATTTTTACTTGTTTTCACTGAAGTTCTAGATGCAGCTCTCGATGAATTGTGCCTCTACAATGGGAACCGATGTGTTTTTGTTGAATTTAAGTATGTTAATCAGAAAGTAAGAATTTTCTTTACTATCCTTTTTTTTCCAGACATCCTGGGACACTTYCATTATAGGTAAAGCTGAAAGACCCAATCTGAAATGTTCACAATCCTGCAGTGCAGATTTCTTCTGTAGATTGTTCTTTTTCCTCACTTTTTTTGAGGCGAGGGGAAATGAAGCAAATGCCTTTGAATTATTTTGCCTGTTAAAGCAATTCCTTTTTTTTTTTTTAAATTCTAAACTCAGCCAATTTGCTCTATTTTTTTTTTGTCTCTCTGTAAAGCAAGACAAGCCAGACACCTGCCCATCAGGCRCTGTGTCCCTCTGTGCTAGGATTCTCTTCTAATGTATCCTAACTGCCCAGATGCAAAATCCCAACTACCATCTGAAGCAGAAGGGCAGTGCACTGCTTTGTAAGATCAGTGTTGCATTAGAGCATAGCTGTCAGCATCTGTTCAAGACCAAATTCATGACCAACTCCAGCTTTGCTGGGAACTGGATCAAAAATACCCTTCTCTGTGTGTGTCAAAGGATTACAGCTATTAAATACTCTTTCCCAGGAATGCCTTGCCATGCCATGCTAGTCTAGGACATTGTCCAAAAGCTGCTGTGAAGMAGGACCTTCCTGTGCTGTGGTTTGTGACTATAACCACCCTGACAGACCCAGTGCCTCTGTCCTCGTCCCTGTCCTGTAGATAGGCTGCACGTGGTGTCCTCACAACGTCGTGTCCTGGGGTAGGGTAGCTCTGTGTCTTAGGACTTGTACTGTGTCTGAAATCATTTATCACCTAACCCTGATGGTCTGAAACTTTGATAAACAAATTTGGTTTATTTATTTTATTAAAGTGATGTGGGTTTGGGTTTTTTTGAGTGTCTACCTGTGGCTATATTTAAAATTAAACTACTGCTGTATTTTAATGTGAGCAATATACATGAGATATTTTTTTGTTTTTTTTTTTTGAGTGTCTACCTGTGGCTATATTTAAAATTAAACTACTGCTGTATTTTAATGTGAGCAATATACATGAGATATTTTAATAAAAAAAGTGGAATCAAAAGATGGGTTTGGTATGTGATGTTAAGGGATTTGGTACTCCAGGGCTGTGGGGGTTTGTTTCAGCGTTACAGATATTAAGATTCTCTGGCAGTCAAGGGATACTCTCATGACTTCAGTTTTCTCCTTTTAAAATGGTGCTGCTACAACTCTAAAATGCTTTTCTGGRCAACTTGTGCCAGGGTTTCACCACTCACAGGGAAGAATTTCTTCATATTTAATTTCAATCTGCCCTCTGTTAATTTGAAGTCATCACCTCTTGTCCTGTCCAGTGCTATGCTATCCTTACCTGTGAAATAGTGGAGATGGCAATGTGCACAAAACCATCCTCTGAGGCAATCTTACAACCAGCCCTGCATTCCAGCCCAAGCTGCCTTTTGAAGAGAGACTTCATTTCCTTCCTCTATTTGTTCAGTTTTTTTGCTTCACTTCACAGTAATGCAGCACAAGGCAGATGAAACCATGAATATTCATTGAATATTCATTTTTAGTGTTCAAAAAAAAAAAAAAGAAATAAGCTCTAAGTGATTTGAAATAGCATCACACTTGGCTCAAGTTTAGGATACACAAAAAATGTTTCTCATAAGAAGTGTGCAGAGACAAAATATCCAGATTGGCTGTACAGCGTAACCCCTTATATTTCAAATACAAAATGCAGTAGAAAAGGGGGTTCCTGTCCATGTGATTTCAATCATGAGACAGCACTAAGTAAAGGGGGGTCTGAGCTTAATGAAAATTTTCTTGTTCAGAACAGGATTAATTGAAGCAAACTCCTCAAAAAACTCACAAACATGGCTCCATCACCAGCTCCTGCAGGCTCTCCCTACACAGCCAGCCTCCCTGGATTACTCCCTGCATTTCACCATTTAAGCCACCCTTGGTAAACGAGTTCTGCACGTCCCAGTAGGGGCAGGATGTTCTCTGAGTACCAGCTCAAACTGTACAGCAGGAATCAGGTATTTACAGACCATTCTTAATGCTTCAATTACTATAACCCTTTAAACAACACCCTGCACTTCTGCTAAGGTGGAAAGAAATGGTATGTTTTGTATGAGCACATGAGTATCACTAACCCAGTCAATATGTTTTTTTTCCAAGGAGCTGTGCCAGAATAAAGCTCATTGGAGAAATCTGAGAAGTCAGGGTCTGCTGTAAGCACAAGGACAATGTATTTAATGCCTGAGCTAGTCAAGGGGAAGATCAAATCACTGCTTCATACCACACTGAGCACAATGGTGCTGCTCGGAGTGTGATGTGCCTCAGCTCACAGACCAGCACAGAGCTCCCTGCTGAAGTCACCACCTCCTCCAGCTGCAGCTGCTGGCCAGCTGAGAGCTCTGACCCTCACAATTCAGCCAYGCAGGAGTTAGAGCACAAATGTATTCCAGAACACAGCCTACCACTGCTGTGTATGAAAGGTGCTGGGTTAAATTTTCCCATTATTGAAGGAAATTAGGTTACACAATCTCAGTATTAAAGTTTAATATCAAACAATTTGCTCAATGTTACCAATTTTCAATTACAAAACAGGRTCCAAAAAAAATTCCATAGAATATGTTTAGGTGGCTGAACAGAGTTAAGTGTGTTCAGACTGCAAGGGTAAATATCCATAACTTTTTGGTATAAATTATCTACAAAAACTGGTATAAACAATATTCCAATCTTAGTATGGGTTCCACCTAGGATTAGAGCARTTTTCAGGGTGACATGCAGCAGGTGTTAAAGTTCATTGCCGTTGACACATTGTTGCTGCAGCCTTGCTTTCCGCAGTGCCTCGAGTTGTTTCGCTCTCAGCCACCTCTCCCTGGACAGCGTCGTCTGCCCCGCGCTGAGTGACAGAAACCTGGGGAGCACAAAGAGCAGGTCAGGACAGCTCCTGCAGCTATTGATTAACCAGTACAGCTCCAAACAGCTGCATTTCAACATCTGGGGAATTGGAAAGCATGGGATCAGAGCAGGGAGGGAATGGTTTGCCTAACTAAGAAACTGTGATGAGGAACAAAGGGAGAGGAGATTGAATCTGACTGATCTGGCACAACTCGATTCAGCTGCAGACCAAGTCCTGCCCAATCTGCAGCTTGTGCTGGAAAGCCTTGAGTGGTGACAAGGGCACCACACCCACCTGGCCACGAGCAGCATTTTGTGCAGGTCATCAGCTGTGACTCTCTCAGGGTCGTTCTTACGCATTTCAACAAAGTCTTCCTCTACTGCCTGTGAAAACAGCGTGGAATTATGGAGCAAAACAGATCTTCACTCCAACATGGGCTTTTAAGAAGCTAAAMACTGTAACTACCCTGAGATTACAGGAGAATATTTCAATTCACTGCTGTCCAGAACTGAGCCTGAGCAAAGCCAGGCTCCTTCTCATCTTTGAAAATAACTCAGCTTTCATAGTGAGTGTTAGAAAGCAGGTTACATGGGCTGTTTGTTATTGGTACTAAACTCAGCATATAGTTTATAAATCCTTAAAGGCACATTCAGGACGTGAAACCACTTCCTTTTGGTCTTTGTAAAAAGGTGAATCACTGACAGGGAAAGTACAGTAATGTCTACCAAGGTGCTTTCTATCCAAATATACAGTTGAAAATTTATTAGTGAAGTCTCCCTACCTTGGTCACCTCATCAGATATACTGTAGTCCAGCAGCCTCAATAAACTCAGGTAGATGCGGAATTTGTTCAGCACAGAGGGCAGCACTGCTGTGAGGAGGCTGCTCATGTACTCTTCCATGTTCGGGGGAATTATCTGCGGCTGTAAGTGGACTTGACAATCTGACTGGAAGAGAAAATTACATTTCATCTCTTTCCACATCCCACTGTTTTCTATTCCAAGACTAATCTATTATCAAAACCAGCAGAAGTCACTATTTCCCAGAATTAAGGAAATTCTTCAAACATTTCGCAGCTCCCATGTTGTACAGCTCCTGATTCAAGCAGGAGCTGGCTTCACTCAGAGGCAGGAGAGCAAAGGCTCAGCAAAGCTGCAGTGTCAGAGATGAGACGTTTGCAAGCTCAGGCTCCTCTGGGGACAATGCCATATGTGTGCCCATCACCTCAGGAATTACCATGCCAGAGGGAGTCTTTCAGAGTGGCACCATCTCTGCAGGCTCCACCCATCATCCCTGGGTCCTTCACCACCTCCCCATCCCTGTTCACCAAGGAGGAGGGAAGCTCCATCTTCTTTTCCCATTAAGAGGTTTCTGGCCTGGCTGTGCAGCCATTGCCAGTGTCACACCCTCCCTGGTCACAAGACACGTTTCCTGTCCCCAYTGTCCCTGGCAGGGCCTGCTGTGAGCAGCAGCTGCCAGCTGCAGTTCCCCCAAAGCCAGGGAGCCTTCCCATACCGGCAGCAGCGAGCGGCCCTCGGAAGTGATCAGAACATTAATGTTGCATGGGAATTCCATCCGGTGGTAATTGAAGTCATAATCCACYTTCTGCCAAGTTATCAGGTTACCCAGTGCTGTCACATTATGGACACCTGGAAGAGCAAGAACAAACTCCMTGACCACTGGACCCGCACAAGTGTCAGCCCTGATTTTTGTTTCCCATCTGTCTTTAATGAGCAGCCAGCAGAAGGATTCCTGMCAGCATCCTGTTCCTTCTTGTGTTTGAGGTGTCTTCCACACAGAGAAAAAACTTCTTAATTTGAATCAAAATTAAGAACTCTCARTTTCAGGCCTAAACTTTTTCTGACTTGGTACATTAATGCATGTTATTATAGCTCATGTTTTCATCAGCCCTACAAAGCCAGATATCTATTTACAGAGAAAAATAAAAAAATAAGTCTCTCCTCAAAAGTAGAAATACATTACTAATTTCATTTTGCCATTTTTTTTATTGTAATCACTTGCCTTACCTGGAATTAAGTTAAAATCTAAAAAAAAAAAATAACTGGTTAATTCCTGGAATTCTCTATTTGAAATACCAACATGTACCTGACAAATTGAATTTCTCTTCAGCAGTTACTACCTCAAATGACACAAATAACACAACTACTGTTATGATTTTCCCTTKAATGAATTAGTATTAATTTACTATATTGTAAGTAAAGGCAAAGTTTCCAACTGAAGGCAAATTTGATATTAAGTTTTACTTCTGGGATATTTTCCCATTTGAAATTTCTAAGCTGTAACTTCCAAGAGTTCCAAACCAACTACTAGATCTGAAGACACTTACATCTTCTCTATGATCAAATATTGTCCCCAAAGTTGCAATAAGAAATCAGAAGTTTTAAATTTACTCTAACTGTAAAACACTATCACATCAGCAAAAATGAAGTAAAACTAACAAGCCTTTTTATCTGCAACTTTTAATACCTAAAATAGTAATTTTCATTAAATGCTGCAGATTTTTAGACATAACAAACGTTTTAGAAAACCTATAAACCAGCACAGCAAGAATTCTCTCCAAACAGTAGTTTATCATATTTTGACTATTTTTTTWAAATGGACAATGCAAAGTTGGCTACTAGTTTTACTATTTTCTTAAGTAAAATTTTGTAATTTTTCTAAAGCTGAGTAACAAAAATACTGAAAACTTAAAAGCAATTGAATAATTTCAATTAACTTTTAAGAGAAGTAATTAAAAAAAAAAGCTTTCTCAAGACAGTGTTTTTATTTTAAAATTAAGTTCCTTGCAGTGATTTCCTGTTGTTCTTTCATAGAATCAAAGAATCTCCTGGGCTGAAAGGAGATTCAGGATCTCTGAAGGATCACTGAAGTTCAAGTCCTGGCCCTGCACAGGACAGCCCCAGGAGTCACCACAAATACCTGTACTGTGCATTCTCCAGGTACTGAGCTTTTAATATTCAACTCATCTCTTTTATGTGACTTATAATTAAATTAATTTCTAAAGCTCAGCTGAAAGCACGCTACAGTGCTACATCAGCTTGTAAGACAGAATCACCACTCTCTTAACACAGTAATAGCAATCTTTTCTCTCCAGTTTTTAGCAGGGTTCTCAGGGATKGCTCCCATATATACAGTAAAAGTCTAGAGCATAAGGCATCAGCATATGCTTCCCCCACTTCATGCACTATCACAGGAAACTGAAAGGCCACCCTAATGAATCAGAGCTATTTTGGTAAAATAGAATTCTCCAAATTTGTCTGAAGTTGGCTGACAAGGCTGCAGGCTGGCAGGAAGCTGCTTCAAAGGATACAGAAACCACAAGCAGTTTTGCAATCGACCCTTATCACYAGGACACAATCATCACAATCACCATCATCTTAGAACACAGCAGGTTTTAACCTTCCAAACGAGATTATAAACCCCCARACCTGTGTACCTGCTGTGTCCAGCTGTCCCTGCTGGAGCTGGGTCTCATCTATCACCAGGGAGGTGTTGCTGGCCAGCTGCAGCAGCCCACTGACCAGGCGATTGGCCGTGTAGTCCTTGTGAGGGATGAAACGTGAGTGGTTCATGCTCTCAATGCTCATCCGSAGGTGGTAGGACTGCAACAAAGAGAAACAAAGCATCAGCACCATTCCTCTGCTCCAGCTTCCCCAGGGAATGCTGCTTCCTTCAGCTACAACTGGGCTGGGAACTGCCCAGTAAAACAAAACTTGTCACCGCAACTTTTTATCCCAAATACCCAAATAAAGTAAAAATTTCCCAAAGGAAAATAATGCTGTTAAGATTTCCTGTCACCTGTCCTGTACATCTAGGATGAGCTCAATAACAAATGATTTACTGCAGCAATACTGTTATTGTGAACCCAAAYTGAACTGCTGTGACTTTTCTGCAGAGCAGTATCCACAAACTGGGGAATAAACTGTAATGACACCATAATTAAATGACCCAAATGTCTAAACATATCAATCCAGAAAGACAAAATAAAGCATGCAGCATCTGTCAGTTCAATATCTCTGAAGAAAGGATTTAATTCCATATTCATCCTAGATGATGAGCTATACAGAGACTTCAACACGCAGGCCAGCCACATCTCTGTTGTTATCTGCTCTCTAAATGGGTAGCAGGAGAGCATTTGATCAGCCTGCCTTGACCTAAACACTTTGTTTGCTTGGTTGAATCAAAGAGAAGTTCTCCCCCCAGCACCCTGCCCAGTGCAATGCTTACTGCTGGCACCAGCTGCTGGATGATACGGTACAGGTGCTCCGTGAAGGCGCTGTTCAGGGGACATCCGCTCAGGTTGACTGTGAATTTCCCCAGAGGAAGCACATCCCGTCTTGCATAACTGCACCAAAACCAGCACAGGTTAGGCAACAGCTGCTGAACACTCAGTACAGGTGTCATTCAGTGTGAGCAGTGCCGTGTCTCTGACAGCCAGCAGGATTTGAGAACACACACACCAACAACAGTCAACTCCTCTTCCGTCCTTCTGCAGTGCCCAAGGAGCTGAGCCAGGCTAAACTGCTCCTCAAGGCTTTGCAGCACCACACAGAAACAGTAATTTATAGTGCTTGGCATCCTGCAGTGCCTTCCAGACATTCTGTTCTCCTTGTACTCTGTTGTTACTCGGTGAACTTCATTCTTTTCCCTTCTCATGCCCAATCTCAATCTCCCTCCTTATCATGCTTGTTCATCTCCTTTACCTGCCCTCAGCTTTCCTCTCCCTCTTCTCACTGTGTATCTTCTCCCCATTCTTGACAACTTTCAACCTTTTTGTGATACCAGCTGAGAGAGAAAATACATTCTAGTCTAAGTGTTGGAACATTCACAGTCCCACTAAAAAGAACGAAAACAGAACTAATTTTGATTTTGAAGACTCAAATGGCTAACATTAAATGTGGGCCTGACAACTGCACTATCTGAAATTTCCCACTTTTGAGTCAAAGGATGCTGCCCTTTCATCCAGTGACAGTGTAAATCAGTGTAAGAGTTAATTTCTCTTGTATGCTAAACAGGTCACTTGAACTTACATTAAAAATGTTTACAATTAATTAAACCAATTCCCAGACCATACCTTTTAGTACCTTGTAATACCTAAGTAATAATTCCCACAGCCAGTAAATGCTGTCTTTGGGAAGTCAGTGGCATGTCCTACTCATTAGAAAAAGCCAGAGGCAGAAAGATGTTTTCATGCCTCTGTTTCAAAGTGTGTYTTGGAGATTTTGTCAGCTCTCAAAGCAGCACTGAGAAAGTACACTACCATAAAGCTGATATTTTATCAATATTTACTGTTATTTCAGACAATGAAATCTGCCTTTGGGTGTATTGCAACAGGGCAACTCTAGCTAGACAAAGTACTGCTGRAAAAAGTATTATTTAAGCTATTTCTGCTTATTTATCTATTAACAGACTGGTAAAGAATCCCATAGAAAGGGAGTTCCTTTAAAGGATAAATGCATAAATTCTCAGCAAACACCTAAATACTTACACWGTAGAGATGAGATGCAGTATCAGATATTCAGCAGCCAAACTGTCTCCCAAGACGGCATGGGTGAGGAACCCCAGCAACTCCGCTCTCACTGGTGACAGCTCAGACATGAAATTAGAAACAACTGACAAAAGAGCAGAAGACAAATGTCAGAAAATGTGCTGTTTCTCAGCCTCTTCCCTCTATATAAATCTGACTTTCCATTGCAATTTGATGAAGTGTTTATTCCAAAGCAGTCTAGGACAAACAAACAAACATTCATTGCTTTTTCCAACTGATTTTGGATAACCTGAGTCACTCAATATTTCCTTCGAAATGCCTTCTTTTTTTTWAATTAGATGTTGTGTAATCATTTGCAGCAGAGTATAAAGTTCAGAGCTAAATTTCTAAAATCCATAGCTGATCCATTTTATATTAAAGGCAGAAAAAAACCTCTTACATATAGCTYAGAACAAGCAATAGAAGGCACTCAAGGAAGGAAGTTGTAAATATCAGAGGTCTGCAAGCAATAATTCAATGAAAAAAAACCAACCAGTCAAACAAGGAATAGCACAATTGCTTAAAAACAGAATTGCCTTATTTTCTGCACATTTTTATGATTCTCTATATTATCAGTATGTTTCTTATTTCCACTATCACACTGAATTGGAAATCTAATTTTCCAGCAATTCACAATTCCATTTGTTTTCCATTTGAAAACAAATCAAATCTGATGGCTAAACAACTTTGTAAAATCCTTGGGCATGTAGAATGCAAACTCAGTTCCATATAAATCACATTTATTTCAGCCAAATAAAAATGTAAACATCACATAAACACAAACACTGACACCCTGTGCAGCACTGAATGGCTCCTCCATTTAACAAGATTTAAATTCAAACACTGCTGTTGAGGCATTTGCCTATGAACAAAAGAATATTTGGAAAGTGCATATTTGGTGTGTTCAGAGCTCAGACACTCACAGGTTTTACTCTCCTCTTCGTTAAGGCAGGCAGGCAGCAAGGGGTTAATGTGCTGCAGCTTCTGTGCCAAAATCACATGGATTCTGGGCACTAATGAGGCTGGAGGGCTGTGCACTCTCTGCTCCTCTGCCGTGTCCATACACTCCATAGGATCAAGGGTTGAGCTGTCCCTAAGGAGAGGGCACAGCACAACACAACTTAGAAACATTCCACAGGAATTTATTCTCTGCCTCTGACCCAGAGCAGCTGGAACCAGGCCAAGAACAGAGGAACAAACAAAGTCCATCCACTCCCAGCTCCTGGTGACTCCTTCCATATTCAAACTACCTTCTTTAGGATTTTTAGAAACACAATACTGAATACAATCATATAATGACTTACAAACACCAAAGCAGGCTTGACCAAAAATATCTGGATTCTATTATTTTCAGAAAATAATCAAATCATACTTTTCTGAAGAAAAAAAAATCTCAAAAACTCCATAAAACCCTCAAAATAAAAACCAGATTTATTATTTGCTGCACCGTTTAATAGGCTGTAGCTTCACATAAAATGTTACACACTGTTCTGTTCAGCCTGTACTGAATGACGTCTAAACAGCAGCTTTTTAAAAAATAAGGTCATGATTTATTACATTTGTCCCTGCACATGGGGGATTTTTATATTCCACCAGGTTCTGGAGCCTGATAAGATCTTCCAGAGAGTCACATCACAGCTCTATCACTGGCTGAGTAAAAAACTATGAATAAATAAATCCTAATGTACCTCTGCTGGAACTTAGTGGTATTACCTCTTTGTTTAACAGTTCAGATACACAAGCTTTGCTCTCCCTGAAGATGTCTCACAAAATTTCTTTCAGGTGGTTTTCGTTTCTCATTTTCATTGTTAGAAAGTAGAGTCACTTGAGGGATTTTATCAGATGACAGTAAACGTTAGCACAAATTTCATCAACTTGTACTCGTTTTAAAAGCTGTCAGGCTTTCTAACTTCAAAGCCACTTCAGCAGTTCACCCACACACTATCCACTTTTTCCATTAAAAGAGATTTCTTTTGTTTGCATTCAAAATGTTGCTAAATGTCTTCTTGTTATAGAATGACATGCAGGAAAAAACCCACAAACACCTGTGACAGAGCAACTGAGCTGTCAGTCTGGGATTAGCTGTCACACAGATGATAACAAAAAGCAGCTGACCAGGCTGAGTTAATTTTTAAGAAGYTGGCACTATAAAGGATTCACATTGCACTCTGAATCATTTCTGTTGGTGAGTTTGTTTATCTGTCTGGCAAGTACAATATCCAGAGTGCAATGGTTCAAGACATGAGAAATATTTATGTCAGATTTTGGTCAAAAGTTTTATTTTAAGGATTAAGTTCTTGYGTCTTGGATTAGTTTGTAATTTGTCAGGCAAGAAATTGCAGAACAGCAAGTAAAATATTTCTCTCAATGGTATAACAAGATGAGATACCTTAATTACAGAAAACTCAACCCAATTTTTTTCCCATTTTAGTCACTACCACTCTCCACACAGACATGCAAATTTTTTTTAAAGTATTCTTCAGAAATGTTTACATTTCTGGTAATAACTTTCATAGACTTAGAAATTACTTCAAAAGGACATTTTATAATTTTAAAGCTTCTTTGAAAGCTTCTTTGGTCACTATTCACTGAAAATTTAATAACCATGAAAGAGTACAAAACATTAAGCCATAGGAGCACGTTCTGCTTTTTAGACTGTACAACAACCTAAAAAAAGGTGCACTGGGTATCCAAGGATATGGATATACCAGAGCACATTGGACTTCAGTTTACAGGACACTGGATATAACACTTTCCTCATCAAGCTACTTTTAAGCAACAAAATTCACCTCTTAAGCATAATTATCCTACATTTACACATTTCCTGGCCTGCATTAGGGGCAGCCTGCTCATTGGAATAAAACCCTCCTGCATTTCAGGGCAGCCTTACCTCTCTTCACTGTTCACTATGCTCAGCACTGGGTCCACAGACAGAATACCAAACACCTCCAGCACATCGTTGACTTTGAAGTTCTCCCAGTTCTCATAGACCTGCCCCAAAGAGAAAATAAAATGCAGAGGCAGATGGGGTCAGATGCAGGACAGCAGAAAAACACAGACAAAAGGAAAATCTCAGGAGACTCAGCTGTGGACTGAGAACAGGCTGAGTGAAAACATCTCCCTTAGCCCTTGATGTCAGCCAGCTTACACTGGAAAAGGGAGTTTCTCTGATTCCACACTTTTTCTATTGGCATTCTTTGCTACACAAGTGTACACAGTTGCATTCTGATTATCAAGATTTGCTAAGTAAGAGAGAAATCATTACAGCAACAGCAGAGAAATTCTGTGTTAAAGTTTCATAGTAATATAGTCCTTGATTCAYTACTGTGCTATTTCAAATACAATACACAAATGTGTAATTTATTGGTTTTTTCAGCTTGTTTTTTTACCGCTGTTTTTCAATTAGAGGAGATAGCCCAAAAGCAAAATACTACAATGCAATAACAGCTACACCTCAAGCATCTGGTACTGGATTCTTTTTTTTTTAAACTAAGTGTGGTGAGAAAGTGCAAGCTCTAATAAAAGCTGAAGGATTTCAGCAACTCAAATACAGCACTCAAGAAACAATCTGTTGGTGAAGAGAGAGAATGCAATTATCTCTAGAAACAAAATTCTGGACTCGAGAGGCAATTTCTGTGCCTACAAACCACTGTTTARACTGATTCTGTCTGCCTCACTGAGAGTCCTGCTCACCACCTCTCCAGCTCTCTTACCTTTACAAGACACGCTGGTCCCTTCTCTCCTGGCAACGGAAAATTTAGGTCAAGTGGAGGGGARCAGTTGGGAGAAATGACATGATGACCTGCAGAAGCTTCTGTTTCTAATCTCTTTGGCTCCACACAYCCATGGATATCACCTCCACTGCCTGAAAAAGACAGCATTTGCAGGCTTTTAAAACAGAAATGCAGAACTGAAGAGTYTTCTTCAGTGAGCAACACAGGAATTAAATTAATTTAACAAGGCCCCTGAGACAAAAATATTTAATAATGCAATRTACTTGACAGAATATACTCTTAATATGAGATATGTCACAAATGCATATTTTATGTAATCAAGTGAAGTGTGAAAGAGAGTACTCATAAAGATCTATGTGTCTTAGAAACCCAAACATGACCAGAAGTCTGATTTTCAAAGTGCAATATTTAAACCAGGAGAAATGACTGTTTTTTTCTAGAGTCCATACGACTGCAAAGGTAATATTTTTCTGCCATTTCTTGTTTAAAAAAACAGATAGTTCTTAAAGGTGGTTTACACTAGAAAGCTCTATAGATTATCAGCAAGTCATACAACACACATGTAACACTGTAGGCTCTCCCACACTCCTTCAAATCAAACCACTGACTATTTCAACAAACCATAAAGGCTGCAGCAAGAGTAATAATTCAAACAGCTGCAAATATCTCAATTTGTAGCAATGAATTTTTGACAAATTCTGCAAAGACATCAGAACAACTGCTCATCAACAGCAACTATTACCCATGTGTTGCTCCTTCTGTTTKGAGGGATGCAGATCCATGTCCTCGTCCTCCTCATAGCTCCTCTTGTGGCGACTGGGTGTGTAGGAGGTTGAAGGGCTCACTCGGGCTTGGCTGGCACTGATGTAGGCGTGAAATTCAGGATTAAGGAAGCCACAGCCAGAGCAGGGAAAATTCAACCACAATAAAGTTTGGTGGTTTGTTTCTTTTTTAACAAAATCCTAATCTTAACATGCTCAGCTACAGGTGTTTTGTAGGAGACTCTCAATGTGTAACAGTTTCCAGTTGTAGAAAACGCCAATGGAATGCTGATAGCTCAACTGAAGTTTCCTTTTCCTAAGCATTTGCAAATAGAAATTAACAGAAATTTTCAAGACSCTCCCAAACAAAAATCTCTACTAAATCAAAACAAATCTCCTAAATTCCCTTGCATCTTCTTTGTGCATGTTAATCATCAATTTTCCTTTTTCTTCTTTCTGCACCTTACTATCTCTCCTGATTCACTAAGAAAAAAGACATTTTAAATAAACTTAGCTCCTTAAATCTAATGAATTAGTTGGTGACCACTGATTGTATAAAAAAGCACCAGCTCAGTTAAAAAAGATATTTCTTTCACCCATGCTGATTCACCAGGCACTGGAACACAGTAGAAAGTCTGTCTCTCCAAGGTGACTGTTTGTGAGGAGTTCAAATCAATTTCCTGCTGAGGCTAGAATACCMAAAGAAATTTTGTTTAAAATCTCATTACAGTTTGCTTTCTTTTTTTAAACTAATCCCACACATTCAGTTACTTAGTGAGAAGTTACAACTAACATGAAAGCCTACATAACTCAGGAAAAAGTGAATATATAATGCTTTGATTCAAATTGCACTGCCCTACCAAAAGTAACTGTTTTCCATAGTAGACAGTTTCAAGGTCATGGGCATTCCCCCCTCCAGTCAACCAAAACAAATTTTAAATACAACAGAAACAGCTGGAAGCCTGCTGAAATTAGAATGCCAGTGAGCACTTATGAATAYACTGCTTTCCAAGCCAAAGATTAATTTTGCATTTAGAGCAGTATCTTCAGGAATCCACTGGCAAATACCAAAGGAGCTCGATCACATTTTTAAAAGCAACTAACTTTCTGGCTAATATTTTATCTCAAAGCTCATATAGTTTATGTAACTTACCCCACATTCTGCCACATCTCTGTATTTACCAAAATGCAAAACCTGTCAAGAAGGAAAAGGCAATGGAATCATTCTGTTCCTRAATCACACCAGAACCACTGCAGCCCAAAGGCCCTCCCAAATGTACTGCCAAAGCTTTCATCASTTTAGCATTCATCACTTTAGCACTTTCTATTCCTCAACAAAAATGTTACAAATGTTTCACTGATGCTATTTAAGCCAAACACAGTAACATTACTATCACTATCCAGACTCCCAAGGTTTAACTCACAAACTAGAGAAATACAAGGATTAGAATGAGTAAAATGACAAACATTTATTAAAATAGTAAACCAGTGTTTCACTTACACGTGCATTTGTGTTTGGGTCAACTGTTTCATACACTCCCATGTAGAACTCAGGATCAAACATATCTTGAATCATGCAGCGAAATTTCACTAAACTGTTGGGTTTTAGGTAATGYACAGGAACATCATTCAGTGATGGAACCTGTGAAAAGAGAGATTGTTCTTTACAACAGGTATATACTGAGCAGTGCTCTGAAGTAAGCAAAAACCAGCACAAAAACTTGTTCTCTGATCATCCAGTATATCCTCCTCCTCAAATCCCTATACATAACACACTTARTATTTTCTGAGAGCATCTCCTATAGTAATCAAAGCAGTAGCAAAGTGTATTTGTCCCAACACCTTTCTGAAATGTCTGTTACAGATAATAGTTACAATTATCAGGCACTTAAGAGGTCCAAATTCTTCCAGTCCCAAAGACACCAGTCCTGATACTGAGCTATGAAAGAAATTGTTATAGTTCACTGGAACTGTATGAAAGCTGAACAACATTTAAAAATAACTTTTAAACTTGGAATTATTGCATTTGCAGGATTAAACAGAATTTATTACTTATCTTATTTCTACTAAACAGCACTTCTACCATATGCTAGTACTAGAACAATTTGTACCAGCAGTACTAGAACAATTTGCATGCACAATTTCTCATAACAATAGGTCGGGGAAAACCTGTATGGTAATTTCCAAGTCCACACTAGGGAAATCTTTTTCACATAGTTTTACATGACAATGGGAAAAGAGAAAGAAAAAAATCAATGCCTAAGCATGTGGTATAACTTCAAAGAATGAGGCTTACAATATGAACGGTTTTCTAAATTTGAAGATCAACTTTTTGTTGAAAAAGGCCCACATCCCACAAAAAAATGCAACAAAAACCGTAAGTGGCCCTATAGGAAGCGGCATTTTAACAAAAGTATATCCCATTTTTTTGAGTAAGAAAATGCCATTTCAATTCCTTCTGATGTTGTAAATTTTACTCAGTTTTGCCATTTATACTTCTGTCATTTAAGCTATCATTGGAATACTAAGTACAGAATACTTGCGCTAACAGAGAAAGAAAACAAATAATTTTCAGCTGTTTTTCCAGGAACAAGTAGAACAGATTTGATATGAAAGTTTCTAATCCCCTTAGCAGTGTTCCATGATGTTATTTCTGCTGGACTTTTAGAAAATAACTCAGCAGTGCACATTTTATTTTTAAAACCTGAAGAACAGCTTCCCTGCTAAACWGCACAAACCAGGCCTGACCCAGCCCAATAAAGCACAGTTTTAGTAAGAAAAGCATTCTTTCCTTAAAACCTGAAGGCCCAGGCAGCTATTTATTCAACCCACACAAGAGTTTGCAGCATCGTGATAAAAATCTCCTGAGAGAAGAGGTTTATAAGCAGCAGCTGAGAAGCTCGTGGTGCACACTGAGGACTAACAGTTCCCCAAAAATGACAATATTTGTCAYCTCCTGCCATCTACTGACTGTGCTACAGAGCGGCAGCACCCAGCAGTGCTGGCCCGGGGGAAGGAGGGTGCTGAAGGCAAGAAGGGGATGGATGAGCTGCTCCAGCTGGGATTTCACAGCCTGGCTTTGCACCCAGGGTAAAGCTGCCAAGACGTAATTTACACATCCCAAAGCCTGGGCCTGACATTCGGCTGCGCTTATCAGAAAAAGGCAGAACTTATCAAAAGCAAACCGCTGCAATAAAATGTAATAAACAATGAAGAAAAAGTGCAACTAGGAAAGAAWAAAACTCTCTTACCCAGTTAGTTGCATTATTTTCTTTCAATTTYTCCTTGAAGTATTCGGTTACCTTTTTCTCCCAGTCAGAGTTTGGAACATTTTGGGCTACAAAAGACCAACATATTTAAGTGCCTATTAGCAGCACATAAAGAGACTTTTATCCAGCATTCTCCCAGCATATCAAACAAACTCAAATTTCGCTCCTATCTTACGGAACAAAGTGCATCTTAGGCTAATTTACATCTTTTGCGATTCACTGACTTCCCCTTTTAAACCCTTTCAGGCCAACCAAGATGCACAGAGCTACTCCTGGAAGCGAGAGAAAGCTCCACAAAAACCCAGCGGGAAAGGCCAAGAGACCGCTTTCCGCGCTGCGTTTGGCTGCGGAAATTTTAATTTCGGTATTTTTTTTTTTTAGTTAAGATCCAGCCCAGCACGGAAACAGCGGCGGCTGACGGCACTGGTAACATTAGCGCGTGAAGACAGCGCGCGTTGTTGCCGGAACGCAGAAATAGATATAAGAAATACAGACGATACACAAGATACGTTAGATAAACGACAGAAATGTAAGATAGTAGATAAGATATATAAGACACAGAGTCGGCCTCGCGGCTCTCCCGCCACCACCCCGCGAGGGAAAGCCCCGTCCGGTTCCGGAGCGCTCCCGCCGAGGGGACGCGGCCCCGCCTCACCGAAGATGCCCTGCACGATGCTCAGCGGGCTGTTGAGCCAGTCGCCCACGCACGGCATGGCGGGGCTGCCGGCACCTTGCGGCCGCCGCCTCCCGCTCTCCAGCCCAGCGCGGGGACCGCCACCACCGCTTCCTCCTCCTCCTCCTTTTCGCCCTCCTCCTCCTCCTCTTCCTGCGGGAATGGCGGCCGGGCCCGCCTCCCGCCCCTCACGGCTGCGCGCGGCCGCCGCCGCCATCTTGGCTGAGGGCGGAAGGCGCCGGGGTTGGACGGGGTTGGACGTGGCCGGGGCGCGGCCATGGCGGCGGCGAAACCCGGGGGAGGCGCCGGCACCGGCACCGGCACCGGCACCAACCTGCTCTTCTCCTCCTCCGCCACCGAGTTCAGCTTCAACGTGCCCTTCATCCCGGTCAGCCAAGCGCCCGTCGCGCCCCCCGGCGCCGCGCTCCTGCCCGCCGGTACGAAAGAGGGGGATAGGGAGGGAGGGCAGCCGGGAGCGCAGGGGCCGTGGGGGTCCCGCCGGGAAGGGGCGGTGGGGCCTGGGGAGCCCTCAGAACCGAGCCGGGGCTGCCAAGAGGGGCTGCGGGCCCGGAGAGCCCGGTAAGTGTGGGCTCAACCCGGCTCTGTCCGCTGTCCCTGGTGGTGCCTCAGCAAACACCCTGCTCGGGATTACATATTCCGTTTTCCTGCACTTAATTTCTTCTACTTCCCCTGATACCAAAACCCACTACCGCCTGTGTGTGTGTTTTAGTGCTGTGTTTAAAGACGGGCGTTGATCATCGCGCTTCTAGCTCACCGATGTGTCAGTGCTTCCATTCAGTGTGTCCTTAATGTTTTCGCGTTTTTTAAGCTCCTCTCTCTTGTTATCTTCCGTTTTTCCATTGTGAAAATAGCACGTTAAGCAGATACCTTAAATATCCTTGCCARTTTAATCCTGGTTCTAATATCCTTTCCTCCTAAAGCTTCAATGGTGTTCCCAACACATGCCTGTGCGGCTTAAAATCTGACACTCAGGCAGTTTCAGATAAAGGAATGGATTTTTCTGGGAATGTGTTCRGTCAGAGATTAAAGCTCTGAAGGTTAGAAATGCATCTAGAAATCAGATATTTCGAATTTTTCTGCATTGTGCATGTTGGGATTGGACTAATGACCTTTAAAGGTCCCTTTTAACACAGACTATTCTATGCTGAGTCTTCAAGACTTCAACACTGTTGTGTCTTAGCTAAAATAAGTGCTAATATAGCTGGAAATCAGTGCAGTGCATTTCTGTAGGTTAAATAAAATGCTTGCCAAGTATGGCTTTGAAACATTTCTTTAGATCTACTACATTTTTTGGGTAGGAGGGATAAAARCATCAGATTATTATTCCTAGTTACTTGAACTATCTAGGTAGTTGATACATTACTAATTCCATTGAGTAATTCATACAACTTTTCTTTCATATAAGCATACATTAATTTTCCATTAAAAATAATTTTTAAGTGCTGATCTGGCCAGTAGCTTTACACAAATGACTGTCCTGGCACTTTGCTGAATATTTTGAAGCCAGCCAGGGATAAAATCTGATGGGATTTGTTTAATTAGTGAATCTTAAACTCTCCATGTGACTTAAAATTTGTTTGGGTGAGGATTCRTGGTTCTGCAGCTGGAGTGAATTTCAGTGTCAGAGATTGTGCCACATTCCATGTCAGTCCAAGTGAGGCCCATGTCCTGTTAAATGTTCTGGTTCCCTGGTCAAGTGTACTCACCATCTGTTCAACCAGGTGTTGGCACCTTGCTGAGTAGAATCGTTTGTATTTGGCATCATAATATGAAACAGGAAAGAACAAGCTCTTGAATTTGAATTTGAAGTTGTGTAAAATGTAATAAGAATCAGTCCTAGGATTTGTTTGCCATTTTACAGCCAATATTAGGAAGCTGTGTGCAGTCAATCATGGGTTTATCTGTCTYCAAGAGTGATTAGTGGTTTGAGCTCTGCAGTTTGAGAATAAAATGCCTTCTCTGGCTCAGGTATGGGTGATGTAACCAACATATTTTCTGTAGGTAGGGAGGAGTGTTCCCAATGAGGATGTGGACTGATGTCACTTGTGCTTGTCTGGTGCCAGTCTGTGAATGGCAAGGTTGTACCTTGTGTACGGAGGGATGTACAGGAGGTTGACACAGTCACAGTTGAAGAAAGACTGCTTTTATACATGGAAGAACACATGTTAAAGCTGTGCTGTGACTTGCTTGTTTTCCTGCCAGGTTGGGTTTATGTTCCAACTTACCTTTTGCAAAATTAGAAAAAAAGCAAGATATAAAGTAACGCTTTGTGTTGGAAAATGGTATGTACATATATACATATATGTATGTTGTGTATATATGTATGTATTTATATTTTTTGGCAGATCTTTTGTCAGCCTTGTTTTGCAAAGAAAGCTGCAGTTAGACTAAATCTCCCAAACCTGTTTGAAACTCRAAAAGAGTAGGTGTTTTGTGAACATTCATTTGCTGAAGGCCTTGAGAACTCATGAGCACACTGTTGCATATTTAGGGTGAACCTGACACGGTGAGGTGAAGGGTCTKCTCTTCCACCTCCAGTTTGGGAAAGCTGAGAGTTGACAGTGTGGTTTGCAATTTGCTTCTCTCTGTCCCACAGTGTTTAGGAAATGTGWAAGGAAGGTGGATTTTATTGTTTATTAAGTATAAATGGCTACTCTGCTTGCAGCTGGGAGATAATCCCCAGGCCTGATTTCAGAGTGGTWGTTGGTTCTAAGTGGTTTCACTGTTCTCCACACAGTGGCTTGCACACATAGATTTTGGCTTTGTTCCTCAAAGTGGGATCAAGTGCCGTAAATGAAAATAAGAGGAATTGATAAATGCGGGTGATGCCTCAAATTGACACCATCTGCAAAGACTAAATAAAAGATGGCTAAAATAGTTCTTTTTAATCTTGGCTGCTTTTATGATTAATTAATTAGAGCAGCAGCTTCCTTGGGAGACTTCTCCATTGATTCCCCTGTACTCCCTTGATACTCCCTATCAGTTGATGGCCGCAGATGGCACTGACTCCTTGCAAGGTGCTGTTCCTCAGCAGGCAGGCAGTGCTGCTCAGGCCATCACAGCTTTGGTGAGCTTACTGTGAAACCTGCAATAATGACAAAACTCCTTTTTTCCTTGCTTGTTCCTAGATTACTGCAAAAAAAATCCCACTAAACTGATTGATCAGCACCCGTTTTATTTATTTTCTCAATGTGAAAAGGAGTTAGTGGCCTTGCATCTTTTTAAATCCTCCTGCAATTGTGTAAAATGGGGATTGATTTTTCTGCACCAGAGATGCAGCTTTTATGCAAGTGTAGAGTAGGATTTTTAGAGAGARCTGGAGTAAGTCCTGCTCATGAAGTTACTTAGGATCATGAGTTATGGCAACATTGCAAGTCAAATGAGAAACCTTGAGAGGGCTCTGCTCAAGGAGGAGGTGAGAATGGGTYGGTTAACCAGTAGGTTTGGCCTATAAAAGAATGTTCTAAAGCTCTGTCCTAAAAATTAGAGTATTAAGTCCTAAGCTTCATAGTGAAAGGATATGACTGCAAGGCTGTTGTTGCATTTGAGGGATAAGTGAAGTTGGGAGGGATTTTAGTGCCTGCCAGATTGCACTGGGAAGGTCCCAACTCCTTGTTATTTTGGTTTCTTATTTAATATTTTAAAATTTTGTTGCTTTTCTTGCGTACACTGAGTGACTTTCATGGTCCATTTAAAATGTTCTTGAAGGCTTGGTATCTTTTGTTTCATTTCATTATGTGCCTAATCAAGGATGTGTAAGCTTTATAATCCTTTTGGCCTTATGGGGGCCAGCAGTTTTGGCAATAGCTGATAMTGTTGTGGAACATTTTGACCCCATACAGTGGTTTGAAGCTCTCACAAGATCTCTGGTTATCCTTTTGTTTTTGCAGATGATTCTGCAGATGTTGGGGAAGAGGACAGCTTCTTGGGTCAGACTTCTGCCAGCCCCAACCCACCACAGACTTTCAGCTACTTCTCTCAAGTTCCCAGTAGCAGTGATCCCTTTGGAAATATTGGGCAGCCACCCTTAACAACTGTTTCAACACCTGTCGGAGCACCAGCCTTCTCCAGACCTCCCACTTCRCTTCCTGCTGTGTCTGGGTCACAGGATGGGCAAAATGCCTTTTCACCACATATTCCTAAATCCCAATCTTACAGTGCCCCACCCACTTCCCAGGTGGGAATGGCAGCTTACCAGTCCCCTCAGCAGAGCTGTCCCCCGCCCACCAGCGCTGCCCTGCCTGCAGGGACACCCCAGCAGCARGGCTATAACCCCTACAGGCACACCACCCTGAGCAGCAGGGCCAACCCCTACCTCACCCCGCCCCAGCTGCAGCAGAGCCACCCCCCTGCCCACACAGCATCCCCTGTGCCACCCGTGCAGATGTACCAGACACCCCCGGGGCCACTGACACAGGTATGGGACTTGTTCTGGGTACCACAGCTAAACAAGTCACTTTGCTCTTTGAACTCTGTGTATTTTATCTTTTGAAGATTTTCTTCTCTACAAAAAAAATGCAGAAAAAAAATCTTGAACCATTTATAACAGCAAAATCTTTTCACTAGAAATAGCTTGGAGCTGTTTCAGGAAGACTTTCTGATCTTCGAAGCGAGCATTCCCTGAGGTTGTAGCTCTGTGAGCCTGTGGGTGTCAGAAATAAAGCCAGGTTATGAAGTTCTGGTGCTCTTTTCTAAGGGTTTCTGAGTTTGCTGAGTTTCAACTTTAAATTGGGTTATTCAGCCTTTTACAGGATGCAGGCTAAAATCTTACCAAGATTGTTGATGAAGCCAGAACGTCTTGAAACTAAGTCACATAAAATTGTCAGCAAACTCTTTGAAACACTTTGGTTAAGGATTTTGTATGATGTAAAGCATTAGCATCCRTTCTCTCTTTCCTGCAGAAAAGCATTACTAAAATAAATTTGAAAATATAAGAGAATATTTGAAATCTTACTGGCTTTAGGTAATGATGCTAAACCAGGGCAGCTTTTTTAAAAAGTGTTTGTAGGAATGGAATTCACRGTTCTCAGTTTGAAATTTGTTCTCAGAATTTGTTCTCAGTTTGAAAAAGTGTAAGTTTTCAAACACATGATAAAGTGGACAATATTTTTAGAAATGAAGATAACGTTCTTGGGGAGGAAAAAATGTTAGAAATAAAGTTTCAGAGTGTTCCTTATAACRAAGTATAGATGAGTTCTGTAAAAGCCCTGTGAAATTGAGGTGCTGAGCCCTTCTCTTTTCAGTTTCCACAGTCCCAGCTCCAGACTGCCAGGCCTKCAGGGCCCCTGGTCCCGGCCTCTCCTATGTTCCTGCAGAACCAATATGAGCCAGTTCAGCCCCACTGGTTCTACTGTAAGGAGGTGGAGGACAAGCAAATATGGATGCCATTCAGCATTCTGGATTCTGCAAAAYTAGAGGAGGTCTATAATTCTGGTAAGTCTGCCTTATCCAGAGGTGAGCAGAAAGACTAAAAGAAAAACAGTGGGGTAATGCCACTCATGTGTGTGGCAGTAATAAATAAAGTTAATAAATGTCTTGAAGATGTATTTTGTCAGTGAAATAAATTAGTTGGTGCATTATCATTGCTTGATGTTTTCAGTGTTGGAGATGCACCACCCCAAGGAGGTATCTGATTTTCATTTAGAACTCCTGGTTACTTGTTTCTTGGGTTAACTTTTTGTTAAACTGCCAGTTCTGGAATAAATATTCATATCTGGGAGTTTTTCTAAGTTTTTGTTGTGTACGGAGCATATAGAAGCACTCTAGAAGCATTACACACTGTCGTGGTGTAACTATCAGTCCTAACACTGATCCCAGCAGTGACCAGGGTGGGATTGAAGCCGGGTGTGTGTTAGTGTGGTAACCAGGTGTGGCTGTGTGTCCCAGTCCAGCCTGACCCCGAGAGCGTGGTGCTGAGCACGGACGGGGGCCGCTACGACGTCTTCCTGTACGAKCGGGTGAGGAAAGCCGTGTACTGGGACGAGGAGCCTTCGGAAGTGAGGCGCTGCATGTGGTTCTACAAGGGAGACAAGGACAGCCGCTTCATCCCTTACACTGAGGATTTTAGTGACAAACTGGAGGTTAGTAAGTCACAAAAACTGTGTTAGTTCATTGTATTAATCACCTTAGAAATAATGCTTTCCATTTCATTAAGATGATTTCCAGAATGCACTTGCTGGGACATAAATCCTGGAACGAGGAGTGGCTACAAGGCCACATTGCTCATGCATCAGTCTTGCACTGCTGTGATCTGAAATCTACTTGTGTAGCTCTACATGTGACATTTTTATATAAACAAAGTCATGTGGATTTTAACTGTAACATTACAGATGATGCATGAGGCCAAAAAAATACTGAGAAGGCTGCCATGCTGATTTTGTGTAATTTGTTTACTGTTTCAGGCAGAATATAAAAGGGCTGTAACTACGAATCAATGGCATCGGCGACTTGAATTTCCAAATGGGGAGACAATTGTCATGCATAATCCCAAGGTAATAGATTTTTGCAATTGTGTCTCACAGGATTCATTAAGGGTGAATGAGCAAATGGATGGAAGCATAAATTGAATGCAGTCCTAATCTTGAATGAATCGTAACAGTTGGTTGTTTTGGATATGTGTGCATTAAAGATGGTCAAGTTTACAGAACACTGAACTTGTGGTTGCTTGAATGTGCTGTCATGTGGTTAAAAGACAATGCTTTCTGAAACCTAGGGAGAATAAGGGTTTGCATAGTAGATATTTTGGCTAAACGTAGCTGCCAGCAAATGGTAAGCAATTTGAATTCGTTTAACCTCAGACAGTCTGTACCAAATGAAAGATAATTAAAACTAAGAGCTTTCATGTGGAGAAGAGCGTTAATCTAACTATAAGGTAAATCATTTCTTTATGTAAGCCCTGAGAAGGTTTCTGCTGTGACTATTTTTAGGCCATAAGAAAGTATAGCGAGACAAGCTTTTAAAGTTATTCTAAATACTCTGAACAGTTTCGTGATTAAATCATGGACTTCAGCCTTATTGACCAATGCTGTTAACTGTTGACTTATCACAGTTGCAGTAATTAATATATAGAACCATCAAAAGGCCAGAAAGAATCATGGTTGCTCCTACTTTAAATGTTTAATAGTGCTGGTTAGGGAATTCTGTCCAGTAAAAACCTAGAGAGGAAGCATTTAAATCACTTCGTGTCATAAAAATGATTTCAGACTCTAAATGTAAGTCCTATAAACAGCTGTACAACCCAGTTCCTCTCTAGGGTTTCTGGGCTACTTCAAATGCTGTTGTCCTTCCCTGAAAAGCACTGCAGTTGTTTTTTCCATTTTGTCCTTGTGATGGAGTTATTGTAAACAAGGTAATATAAGATTCCTTATATTAGCAGCAATCTGCTAAGGAAGAGTGGATACTGGAGAGTAGGAAAGAGGAGCTTGAATAACGCTTGACTGAGGAGTTAAAATGGTTCAGAATCACTGGGTAGGCCCAGCTTCTTCAACTAGTGGTTATTTTCTCTGAGTCATCTGGTTACTTTTCACACTAATGAGGATTATATGGAAGAAAACATTTGAGTTTCAGATTGCAAGGTAAAGCAATCAAAAATGTATTAAGCCATGCTGTGCTTTCAGGCTAGAAATATGAGTCATGGGGGATTTCTGTGGTTAGAATTGAATACTGTATTTGTTGCAGGTCATAGTTCAGTTCCAACCTTCTGCCACACCAGATGAATGGGGCACCACTCAAGATGGCCAGGCAAGGCCAAGGGTAGTGAAACGTGGAATTGATGATGACCATGATGAGATTCCTGATGGTAGGTGATGAGATTCCTGGTGTACTKGGGTCTGCCCTGGGAGCAGTCAGTTTGGATGTGTGCAAAAGCTGGACAATAGTGGGTGAAGTTCTGTTCATACCTGGAGTCTAAAGAGGAAAAATATTCCTTCATCTAATCTACTTGAAAGAGGTTATGTGGTTTTGGGGTTTTTCAGTCAAAGGAGTCCTGTGGACTCTATTACATCCTGAACCATGTTATGTGATAGGCTTTATAAAACAAGTGTGTATTATACTTGCTTGACTCTTGCATTCACTTGTGCAGTACATATTGGCACTCTGAATGTTTTCCTTCTTTTTTCCTGCAGGAGAAATGTCCCAAATTGATCATCTGGTGTTTATGGTTCATGGCATTGGTCCTGTATGTGACTTGAGGTTTAGAAGCATTGTTGAGTGTGGTAAGTTTGGGCTTGTATAATGAGCAGCTGGATTCTTAACTGTTTAAATGTGGCTCTGTCTAGCTCATATTCAGATAAGCATGTCTTTATCTTTTTTTAAAGAAAACTCTCTAATAAGAAGTCCAATATCTGGTAGAATTTTTTTCATGATTATTTTCCAAAGGCAGAATCTGTTTACTGTCAGACTTGAAGCTTTAGCTGTTATTACTAGTACTCAATATCAGACTTCAGGATGATTGGGGTTTTGGGATGTGTGGTGAGGGTTTTGTTCTGGTCGATTTTTTTTTTTTTTTGTTTTTGTTTTTGTAGTGTGAGTGGATATGTTTGCATTGTGTGGTCTGTGTGTGGTGTGGTTTTTTGTTTGCATTTTTTTAACATACACTCCAGTACAAATGAGTAAATTAAGAAAGCCCTGTCTGGTCATGGAGTAAATTGTGAGATAAATAAAAACTTGTGAGAAAATCCACTCTAAGAAAAATTTGTACTTTCTTATTGTTAGAATAGTAATACTTGTAAAGATTTTTCCACTTTTGAGTTTCCATCATCTGTATTCTGAGTATGTGTGAAATTAAGGGGAAGGAGGGACTATTTATGTGTTAMTTGAGTACTGCAGCTATCAGATTTTCATTCTGCTTTTTCTTCACAGTTGATGATTTTAGGACTGTTTCTCTGAAGTTGTTGCAGACTCACTTTAAGAAATGTTTGGAGGAACGCAAAGTGAGCAGGGTGGAATTCCTTCCAGTTCACTGGCACAGTTCTCTGCATGGAGATGCTACAGGTGTAGAYAGGTGAGTGTGTTGTACTCATCTGCAGRCTAGATWARTAAATSYRTGACTGGGTTACAAAAGARAATTGCWCAYTTTTAGAAACTAATATTTTGATGGKGAAAGCTGGAAAGGCATGAGGAWTTTTTTCTYCTGCACACATYTTTGTTTTCACTYGCATGAGAGTRGTCCATGCATGATACTTGATAATGAGTGAGTGTGTAGAGATTGTGATCACAAGTATGAGGTGCTGAACATGGAGATATTTTGTCCAGTTCCCGGTGTGGACAATTTAGAGCAGAGAGTTTTCTTTTCTTTACTTTCCTGCAGTCTGATTGAGTTTGACCCCAGGATTATTTCTGAGAAAGGCACTGAGCCTCTCTGGCCAGTCCTAAAGGATACCTGAATTATGATCAGGCACTTGAGCTAAGGAGGTTTTTTTTTTGAAGCAAAGTATCTATATTTGAGTAGGAGTGTTACAGCATTTAAAARTCTATTTTAAAATCCCTTCTCTGTGCCTACTGCTTTGCTGTAACTTCTCATTTCAAACTGTTTTTCCTCGCTCAAAGATGGGGAARTAGAAATTGTGAGGGTGGCAACCTGTGCCACTTAAAGGACACRCTGATGTTCTCCAGACTGTTCTATCTCAGTCAAACCACACTGCTTTCCTCGAGCCTTAGTCTTTTATTTGCATTTGGGCCCTGTATGGGAAGGTATCCTTATTCTGTTCATCAAACCAGGCAGTCTCAAGTCTATAGCAATTCCGCTGCAGCTGCCTTCACTCCAGGCAGGCAGATGGTGATGCCAAGCTTTTTCTTCTAAAAGGGAATTTTTACAATTCTGTGATCCTAATTTTACATGTGAGTTCTTTTTCTCTTCACTTCAATCTGCTCACCAAACTTCCCTGGTACTTTATGAGAGCAGTGTTGGAATAGAGAAGAGGTTATTTCAGGCATCTCTTTAGCCTGGAGAGAAAAAAGGGGAGCTGTATCTTTCTCAAATATTAMAATCAGCAGGTAGCATTAATATATGAATATGCAACAAGGCCAGAAGGCTGTATGTTTTTTAAAAATGTCTTCAGAGACCCTTTCTGTAAAATTTACATTGCATTAATTTCAAAAGCTRACAAAGCCCTTACCAGTGTTTCTTTAAAGCCGTTCATGCTTCTAATGATTCTGTGTTACCAGGAACATAAAGAAAATCACTTTGCCCAGCATTGGTCGCCTGAGGCACTTCACCAACGAAACGCTGCTCGACATCCTGTTCTACAACAGCCCCACCTACTGCCAGACCATCGTGGATAAAGTGGGCATGGAAATGAACCGCCTGTACGCGCTTTTCATGAGCCGCAACCCCGACTTCAAAGGAGGAGTCTCTGTGGCYGGGCACAGCTTAGGTGATTGTCTGGGGAATGCTGCTTTCATCCCAAATCATTTCTTACTTAAGGGAAACGGGCCCTTCGTTAAGCATAAGGCTCAGTTCAGGGCATGACTATGTTTCAGAAAACAGCTGAATAAAAGACAAACACTTTTCAGCTTGAGTTCATCAGGCTTTGAGAAAAAGTTAGTACTTCCCTTCATGGAAACTTAATCTGTGTTTAAAAGTTAACAGGTTATCTGGTGTTAGATGTGTGATTTCTGTGTCTCAGAGCCTSCATTCAGTAAAAGTACAATAATTTTTTGGAAGATAGAATTAAGTGTTAGAGCAGTCTGTTGACATACTGGTTTGGGCTGGAACTTTTCCTCCAACCCATCAAGTCTCAGGTGTTTAAGGAAAAATAGTTTAGCCATGGCAACTACATGAAGCATGAACAAAGCAWAAAAGGGCTTGCTTTTAGCTGACAGTGATTATGTTCAAGTTAATATATGGGTATTTGAATTCAGCCATTTGTTTTGATCAGTCTATACCATGACAGACTGCATATTGCATATACATCTTGCTTGAGATTTAGGGACAGGAAAACACGACGTTTTTCCCAAGTCAACTCTTAATTCCTATTTCCAGGTTCCTTAATTTTATTTGACATACTGTCTAACCAGAAGGACTTAGCTTCATCTGTGAATTCTGGACCATTCTCTGGTGTTGATGGGACTGTGAAGGATGTGGCTGTTCCTGATAAACAGGTAATTTGCATGCTGGTCTTCCCAGGCCTTCCCAGATCTGATATTTTGAGCCATTTTTAATTWACTTTTCATAATTTATTAGTTGAAACAATTTTGTGGGTTTTGATAGTACATTTTAACATGTTAATGGAAACAAGCAGTTCTGTAAATACTGGCAGTTCCTAGGACAAATTAATTTGATCTCTCTTAAGTTCCAAGGAGGCAGGCCAGTAATGACATTTTATGATGAATATCAGCTTTGACCCACGTAACTTAGTCTTAACAATATTTAAATGGTGGGGGAGATGTGTAAGAGGGGGAAGAATCTATCTGTGTTTAGACAAGAAATGGTGACCAGTTGTTTGTGGACAAAAGGAACCATTTTTGAGTGTTTTGTTCTCATGGTAATTTAAAAATATTTATTTTGCTGGTTTATTATTAGTGGGAAATCTCAATCCTKCTTTACTAAAAATGGACATATATTTACAGAGCTTGCATGATTATGTTTTTAAGAGAAAAAATGATTTTCTTTGCTGCATATTGGTTTTTCACTGTCAGAGGATGTGATTCTGTGCTGTTTTATTAAGATGACTGAAGATACCAGCTCCTTGGGCTCCTCCATTGCTACTTCTGGTGATGACCTTTGTGAGCCTGAAGCAGATGAAGATGTTCCTACTTTGCAGAAGACTCTGGAAATGCTCAGTTTGTCAGAGTATGCAAGCACCTTTGAAAAGGAGCGAATCGACATGGAGTCTCTGGTACAAAAATGTTCACTTCACTTGTAGGGATTGCCCAGGGTATGGAGGTTTATGTTTGGGTTGTCTTGTTTTGTTTTTTCTTTGWGTTCTGTGGCCACAAGATCAGTTGCAAAGATAAAATAATCAATGCATGACTTGAAGAATGAATGTTCTATGACTTTTGTTGGTTTTTCTTGGTGTGGTGCGCCCTCCCAGTTATATTAAGGCACTTTGTGCCATGTCTTTTTAATTTTTATATTTTCTGTAGCTTTATAAATTGAGTTACCAAATTAGTGAGTCATTGCCAGTAAGAAATTAAACATTTTACTAGAAAAGCTGTAAAGTGTGCTTTGATATGTGTGTTTGGTGTTTGTTTCTTTAGCTYATGTGTACAGTTGATGACCTGAAGGAAATGGGGATACCTCTTGGACCAAGAAAGAAAATAGCTAACTTTGTAAAAGACAGAGCAGCCAAGCAGGTAAATACATTTCTCAGGATTGAAAATAAAARTTGTTAAGCAAATGGAACTGACCTCCTTGCTGTGGAGTGGTTTCTGTTCTTGAACTTTCTTGTTAACATGCTGTATATATTAAAGGAATTTTGACAACTGTGAAGTAACTTCTTTTTCTCCGTAACTTTAAAAGGAACAGAAGAAAGCAATAGCAGAAAAGAAAGCAGTGCTGGCTGCCACACTCCAGACTCAAGAAGAYGCCCAGAAATCAAAAGAGGCACTTTCCTCTGTCTCCCCTTCAGAGTCTGGCCAGCTGCACTCAAAGAGGAAGCTTCCAGTTGGTGCATCTGTGTCTTCWGTGAACATTGACTATGAGTATTTCGAAGTTGGAACTGGCCAGGTKAGACTACATAGATTTTAATGGTTTGTGCAATTTAAAGGGTTTGAACAATACTGTCTTTTCAATGTATAGGTTTTTTTATGTTAATGTGTTTTGAAGCTGGCAGTTCTGGAGATGATGTATCTGATTTCTGTCTGGTAGGTTTCTGTGGTTTACAGTGCACTGGACTTTGAGCCAGATATTTTCTTTGCTCTTGGTTCCCCTATTGGTGTGTTCCTTACTGTGAGGGGTGTGGAGAAGATTGATGAAAACTACAGGCTCCCTACCTGCAAAGGCTTCTTCAATATCTATCACCCAGTGAGTAAGCAGTGCTTTTGATGTTTGATTTTAGTTGATGTGGATGACAAAAAAAGGCAGAATAATAAGTTTTGACTTCTGAGCAATACAGCTCTTGTTCCCCTGTGTACATTTCCCAAAATTCTTCCAGGTGTGGGTTGGTTTGGTAATACTTGTTCCTTTTAAGAGCTAAGGTAGTTGTTCTGGGGGTTGTTTGGATTTTTTTTCATTACTTTGACGCCACTCTTGTAGATTTTTATGGAATGTTTATATTTTTACATGTAGTGTGCTTGTCCTCTTCGGTCTCATTTAACATTTCAACAGTGATATGTTGATAGAGATTAAATGCCAGGAAATCTTGCTGTTGTATTTCCTCATTAAAATCTCCGTCTGTAGGAGAACAAGACCAAAGTAATTAATGAACTAGCTGAACCTTATGATTAACCTAAACTGTCATGAACTGAGTTTCTGTAAATTCAAACAGTACAGAATTAAAACTGATTCTCTGTTAATCATAAATAGGGAATTTTTAAAACTGAAATATGATATTTATAATAATTTTAAAGATAACTAAATGTCAATGTATTGTTTCTTAACAGCTTGATCCAGTAGCTTACAGGTTAGAACCAATGATCATTGAAGACTTGGATTTAAAACCAGTSCTCATTCCCCATCATAAAGGCAGAAAAAGACTTCATCTGGGTAAAAAGAAAACTTACTTCATACGAATCTTGTTCATTATTTACTCATTTGATGGATTAGAATGTTGTAAGATTTTAAGAGACTAATGAATGTTCCTGAATATCTGACTCCAGAACTCTCCAGAAGTGTGTATAATAAAGGAGAAAAACATGGTCTGTTGCTCTTTACTGTTTTTACTTTGGCGTAGGTGATTTAATTGATCCATTCAGTGAGAATTTAGCTGCATTTCACCYAATCTTTTAAAATGGAATAGAGAAGCAAGAATCACACATTCATGACATGGCAGGCCTGTTTCTCTTGGTGATTGGGATATTTATTGAAGAGAGTTTCATCATTCTGATTTTAGTTTGTAATTTTAAATACTTCTGTATTACATTTTTTGTTTTGTTTTTTTTTCTTTCTCAGAGCTGAAAGAYTCTCTCTCTCGTATGGGATCTGATCTGAAACAAGGCTTTATTAGCTCTCTGAAGAGTGCATGGCAGACCCTTAATGAATTTGCACGTGCTCATACATCTTCAACTCAGCTGCAAGCAGAACTGGAGAAAGTAGCTAACCAAATTAAAGAGGAGGAAGAAAAGCAGGTGGTGGAAGGTATGTGGACACATTATTGGTTTTCCTGTAATTTTACCTCAAATAAGTTGACACTTGAGTATCCCAGTGACACTTTGCTATTGATTTTCCTGACCCTGTTAAGAAGGCCTCTCTGCTAAATGCTGGGTTCCCACCAAAGCTGCTCTGCCATTCTCTTCCTCTGGATGGGGGAGAGAAAACACAAAGCTGTGTGAGTTAAGTTCAGGGARAGATCACTCAGCAGTTACTTCTTAAAAAAAAAAACTATTTGAACTATTAAGAAAAAAATAAGCCTATAGTCCAGTAACCTTTCTGACCCAAGTAGTGTTCTGGGCAGTTCAGGTTGTTATTACTGTCTCATCACAAGCACTTGGAAATTACAGSAGGGAAAATGGGTAATATTTCTTAATTATAGTCAAGCAAGCTGTAACTGAAAAGAGTTTAAATCTTAAATTCTTTGATTTTAGCTGAGAAGATCACTGAAAGTCCAGACCCTCCAAAAGATGAAGATGTTTCAGTGAAGGTTGGAATGCTGAAYGGAGGGCGTCGCATTGATTATGTTCTTCAAGAGAAGCCAATAGAAAGCTTCAATGAATACCTGTTTGCTTTGCAGAGTCATCTGTGCTACTGGTAAGGGGAAATATTTGTGATTCTATCAATACTGCTTAAGGTACATGGTGTATATGGTTGTCCAGAAATGTCARGCTCAGGGTGTTGTGCTTGGATGTCACTATTTGATAATCCAATTTCAAAATAAAATTCTGTGTTAGCACACAGTAAAGAAATCTGTCTGCAGTGAAGACATTGCATAATGTTCTCTTGACATTTGACACTCCAAACACACATTTCTACCTGCTGTCATTTTGAAAACAGAGTTCTGGAAGCATTTCAGCAACTGTAGTTTTTCAAATAAAACTGTTCATGAAGGAATTTGATTAGATTACAGTAAGTGGTAAAACTTTATTGCWTCTTCTGTCAAAGCAAAGGATGTGTGAAGTTTATTTAACACACCTTTGTAGTTTTGGGTATCAGCAGTGAACTGTGCAGAGTGGTGTTGRTGAGGGAGGAGTGACTGGTCTCTTGAGTTTAGCAGATGCTGGACAAAGGGAGCTCTGCATTCTTTCTGAAGGTTTTGATTTTCAGTAGGTGRTTTTAGAAGCGGGTATTTTTTTTTCCCAGAGTTTAAAATACAGCTCTGAAAGCGTTACCTGAAGGGTGTCACTAAAGCCATCATCACTTCCCCTGTGAAAGCTCAGGACCTGCAGGAAGGGTTACCGAGGCTGCTGTGAGCACTGAGCTCTGTCAGGGTGGCCCCGTGGTGGCAGTGCTGTTCCACAGGCAGGGCTGAAGGAAGGGATTTTCTTTCCACAGGGTGGCAGCCGATYACTGCCAGGTTTTTAAAAACTTTCTAGCCATAGCTGTTTTTGTCATTCAGGTCGGGAAGATAAGCATGGTGATTAATGACCCAAATAGGGAGCATTTTTTTTCCTAAGGAATGGTGTGAAAAGCTTTAAATGGAATGCTCTGAGTGTTGAGAGATTGGAGCTTCTGTGTTGAGCCCTCTACCTACTTGTTTGCTGCTCATTTAATGCAGAGACCGTCAAGAAATGTCTGTGCTTAATTGTGGAAAATACAKGAAGTCCCTTAGCTTGCATGTTTAATTCTGTACTGGTGTTCTGCAAATTATACTCCTCACTTGGGGAGGATCACAGTTCTGACAATCTAAATCTCCTTTACTGGCTCTCTGTGTCATTTATTTTGAAAAGCACRGGATGCTGCCCTCATAAAACAACTCCTGCAGCTTTAGAATTTTGTTCAAATTTTCCTGTTTATTTTTTACAGTGCTCCTTACTTTTTATGTTGGTATTGTTGATGTATGTTTGAATAGTATTGTATAGATGAATAGGAAAATTAAGTCTATTCACACTAACTTTAAATTGAGATAGCCTGAAACCTTTTTGAAAAGAGGAGGGAAAACAGCCACTTGGAAACATGGCACTTGAGTGATATTAATTTTAGGTTATTTGAAAACTACCTTACATTTTAGTAATAAGGGAGGGAGGAAAACTCTGGGTATTTAACATAGTCTGTTTGCAATTAAGGGCCTGCCAGTTAGAGAAGAATTAGGACATTGCTGATAGAACTGACAAGGCTGAGTTTTGACACTGGGTTAATAGATGGAGTGGGACAAGATGAGCAGAATGAAGTGTGGAATATGTTCAGGAGCTCATTGGATACAAACAGTGATACATTATTTTGGGGGATTAAGACAAGGGAGTAACATCAAAGAAGTGGATAGAGGAGGGGATCTAGAGTTGCAGCATAGGAAGTTAGGGAGGATAGAGGAGGAGGAAATGCAGTAGAAAAAAGGTAAATGCATAGGCTAAGGCTGATAGAACTAATTCAAACTGGTGAAGAATTGTAGCTTGAGGGAAGTTGGTAGAGGCAAGACCATATTCATGAAAAGTTTGTAGGGTAATAGGTTGTGCAAGCTTTTTAKAGGGCTGAAATAGGATGAAATGTGACTTAGGAGAATTAGAACATGGACTGTACTGAACTAACTTTTTTCTTTTTTTTAATTTCATTCTTCATAGGGGTTCTGAAGACACTGCCTTGCTGTTTCTCAAAGAAATATACAGAACTATGAATATCARTGCTGAGCAGCCGCAGCATTGATGTAAAAAAACATGAATTTGTAAGTTTGTTCTAACRTAACTTCTGTGCTCATATCAAATTCAGCTGCAGCTTAAATGTCTTTACTTTCCCTTTTTCCTCTGAAGTTTAAATTACAAAGCAGACAACCGTAAAATGTCATTTTGATTGCGAAAACAGTTTCTAAACTTGAATGCAAAGGAAGCCTTTGAGTTCTTGCCTTCATTCCCAAAAGATATCTGATGTTAGGGGTTTTGATACTGGATAATAATTGCCAGYACAAATACAACTAAAGTATGATCTCTCTTTATCATGCCTCTCCCTCAGTTCCATTGTYCAGTGAATGTTGAAGAATAGGAAAACTTGGTGAAATTGCATATGATGAAACTTCATTTACAGTGCAGTATATTTTACAACACCAAGTACTCTACTGCTGTAATGTCCATATTGGATTGGTTGACCAATGGTGCACATTTGCCAGCAAAAARCTGTTTGTCTCCCAAGAAAGTGTTAAACACTGATAGTGATAAATTACTGAATGAGACCCTTATATAGGTTAGTATTTTATTATCTTTATATAGTTTAAGAATTCCAGTAGAACAAGTGGAATGACATGGAAGTTGGTTCATTTTGAAAATGAATTAAATACACAATATAATTGAGTATCTTAGATCTGAAATATTCCTCAGGTATGGTATTTTTATTTTAAGATACATGTTTTCAAACTGAGGATCTGTATTGTACCCGTTTGCATCACTGGATGTTATAGAATAGAAAATACTTTCTTTTGAGAGGCAAGGAAGGAATRATATGCACCTTACCTTTTTGGAATAACGCAAGATAGTTTCTGATGTATTTCTCCATTTTCAGAAGAACTGATAATGTCAAGGTACATAAATACCCAGCATGAAGAGAAATGCTTGACATTTCAGAGGAATATTTTAGGTATCTCTAACTCCTACCATACRGTTTTAGTACTCTATTGTAATAGAATGCTTCTGATGGTCAGTTGATAGCAGCYTTTTTTTGAAATAAAATGTCAAGGCTGATCAAACACATTTCTCGTGGAGAAGTAAAAGGAAAAAGGCWCCAGTTGGCTGCACAGCTCTGACAKTGGTGTATCAGTCATCACAAYGKCTTATGCAGAATYTCAAGTCACAGCTGCAAAATTTTTTCTCTACTTCTATTTCTTTATGATGGCTCTGGTTGAAATCATATGAAGCTTATTGCATAGGAAATGCCTTTAAGTCTCTTTGCAGGGGGGGGAATGGGGTGTGATAATTTATCAGTGCAAAGCTCAGAKCAGTTTGTTGCTCAGCTGCAGCAGGCACTGGGATAATTGTGGTTTTTTCATTGAGAACTACACCATTGGGGGGCAGTTTAGCAGGATGTCACACAGCAAAGCACAGTCAGGGAAATCTGGAATTCCATCAGGAATTGCTCAGAGTGACCCTCAGCACTGGCTTGACTGAACAGTGTTTGAGACTCTGGGATTCAGAAACCAGAGGCTTAAATGTGAGGGCACACCATGAAACAGGATCTTTTCACATGAGAAGAAATGTCTTTCCATGTGCTGTGTAAAATATTATCACATCACAAGAAACCTGGAAGTACTGGAGTAGAAAATTCTCCCCTAGTGATAGCAGTCATGTGTTTTTTTTCTCCTTTTTTTCTGTGCTTTTAAACCTGTGAACGTGAAGGGTGGCAGTGTGAAGGTAATGGATTATCCAGTAGTGCCTATGACAGCAACATCCATTTTATTTTTATGAGTGACTTGATTTAGCTCTTCTGGATCATCTTGAAGCTGCYCTTTGTGAAACAGTAATACAGGGTTTCATGTAAACAATGGAATATGTACCAGCATATTAAAGCTTGGCTGTWTAAATGATCACTATCCTCACTGGGATAATTCATTACCAAAAGCTAAAGAATCTAATAACTGGTTGAAATGTATAATGAATGACACCCTATTAGCAGTTGTTGTGAGCTTATTCTGTTTGCAGTTGTAATTGCCAGTTTGTGTAGACAGAAAGTACATTTCAGAGGCTTACTGTATGAAAAGTTTGATTAAAAACGTGGGTGGATTTTTAGATCTTTTGTCTTCTTGAAATTRAATGTTGGCATATTTAATTTGATTAGTACTACTGTGGGAATAGAAAACCTGATATATTTCCTATTTCCAATATGTCCACATTTTGTTTTCTCTGCAGACCTGGTGAAAAGCCCTCTGAAGAACATCTGGTATTTTCATAGTTTCACATGACAAGATAAGCATCAGAATCTTTTCTCCTGCCAGTCCAGAACCTGCTTGGAYTCCACCTTCTTGTGTCACTTCAAGCAAACTTAAATTATGAGATGATCAGCACTGTCATTCAGGAGATGGATGGAATGACAGAGTTTTGATCTTAAATCAGTTTAATTGTACCGTTGCCAAATRCAAGATGATTGAAGAAGGTTTTTTGGCATGCAAATCATAACTTCTCTCCTTCAGCTCTCCTGTCTCAGCTGGCTGCCAGACATGCTTTGCCTACCAAGGCTGCATGTCCTGAGTAAAAAGGACTTGTTGAGAAACAGCAATAATCTACTTTTCTTGACACATTTGTTCATCCACCTTTAAAAAATAAAATGTGAACTGTAGTTAAAACCTTCTTTAATACAGATTACACAAGTTCATATTTACTAAAAGCTAGCAACCAGAATAATTTTCTTACTATTGTAAGTGTGATGGAGATTATTTTATAAAGACCTTTTTAAGCCTCTGTTAAGAGTTTTATTGTGGCTTTTTTTAAGTAAAAATGAACTTTTGTCTTTGAAAATATTAGAAGTTTGTTACAGCTAGTTCAGTGTTCGCATATCCTGAAATGAGGAATGATTTAAAATAACATTTTGATCTGGTAATTACAGAATCACAGACTGTTCTAAGTTAATTAAGGCGATTTTAGTGAAACTAGGCTGCAGTTGTGAGAGCTAAAATACTTACCTCGACCTTGCAGTTTAACATCTCAAAACAGTTAATGTAAATAGGAACCTGAAGTTTATGGATGCTAGATAATAATCCAGATCCAACCCTGCAATTGAGACTCCATTTCCATGTAATGACATTGAGGTGAGTTAGGTAGTGTGAAATTCTTGGAATTCATGTCTCTGAATACTGAGCTTCTGTAGCTTTCCTCTGGCTTCAATTTACATACACATTGTGGCTTTCCTTAATATTAGTGGCTTACCCTTATTCCTGACTATTTGCCTCTGTTACTGGAGTAAACAAATTTTGAAATGCAGTATGTTTTTTCTTCCTTGATATATGTAAAATACACATTATTGTGTATATAATTTGATTGCTGTAATTAAAATTACCTTACTTCCAGTGGATCTTTACAACAAAGTTTTGTATTTCATGACAATAGCTTGGAGGCCTCTGGAGAGGTTCCTTAGTCCAGATTCCCAGCTCAGGGCCTTATCAAGGCAGGAGATCCTTTGCCTCTCTGGGCCCTGTTGTAATGTCTGACTACTATGATTTCGATTWATTTTTTTATAATATACAGTTGAAATTTTCTAGGTGGAGCTCATGTCTGTGKCCTTTTGTGCTTTCTCTGCATCTCCAAGAACAACGTTTCATCTTCTCTTCTCTTGCACTCTCACATTTGATATTGAGGACACCACCAAGATTTTCCTTCTCAATATCAAAYACTTTCCTTGCCATCTCCTTGCCTGCCATGTGCTGTGACCCTGCTGTGACCCTTGGGGCTTCCCATTGAATTGGCTTTTCAAAATCCTTCTTGGTCAGGGAACCAAGTTTGCCAAAGGAAACTTTTTATCCAAACAGACCAATGACTTTGTGTCTTTATAAACTAACCTCTCAGAATTTTTTAAGCTTTGCAATGTCTTTTGTTACTTAGAGCACAATTTTAAAAAATAAACAACACAAACTCTCCAACCACTGGCTTCATTTTCACGWTAAATATCACAGAGTGGAGGGTTATATGCACTGGTATTTGTCAGCTCTGTGCCACACTGAGTAATTTGCTTAAATTGCATTTTTTTGGAAGCTGCTGGGCTGTGCCACATCCCCCTGRGAGGGAACAGCAGCACCAGGAACAGTCACATTTTATGGGTGTGTGAGAGAAGTTATTGCAGGGGCGACCCTGGCTGGCAAGGAGCTGCCTTTGCAATGGAAGGGTGCACAGGAGGATATTGCAGGAATTGACCATCTGGAGTGCAGAAATTGGTTTGGGAATATGGCATAAAAATTAGTTCCACTTACATAAACAAAGAATGGACTGCAGCTACAGTAAGAAGCTGTTCTTGCATCTTAAAAGCAAGTGGAAGTTGAGACACAAAGGAAAAATGATGGTGTAACCTGTGGTTATATACAACAAAGAAAGAAATAAAATAAATTGAGTCTATAGAGTGATTTTAAATCTGCTACAGATGAATACCTKGCTTCCCCAGCAGAAATCTTCATTGTGTGCTGCAACACACACCGTACACAGCACAGCTTCCAGTGCATGCTGATGTTTCTGGTTTATTTTTGTATGTATTATAACACATAATTAAACATAAAGGCTAATTAAACTTTAATTAGTCCATATACAAACATTTTTTAAAAACTGGTGAGAAGAAGATTTTAATAAAAAAATGTCTGTGTAACAGGGCGTAGTAGGATAGGAAAGGAGGTGGAAATTTTTGTAAATGAATTTCAAGCAAAAAAATCAGAGCCTCTCTTAGAAATCCAGCCCCTTTCCAAAAACTTCCCATCTGGACAAAATACWATTTTTYATTGAAAACTTTCTCTTTTGAAAAACTTTTTATCCTCTACTTGTCTCTTGCTGTTCCAGGACTCATTGCTTTTGCCAGTAGGGATGATCCTGTCCTTTGGGAACACMTCCTCACACATCTGTTCATAAAAGCAGCAGAGTCAAATAATTCCTCCTTGTGCTGGGAGATGCCTTGCATACACTGAAAATTTCCAGTARCTGTTCTGGAGTTGTCCTGATCCTTTCCCAATGAACATTATATTAATATTTATAACTTTGTGTCTGCAATATGACAAACTTTTACAAACTGTCTAAAATGCTATTTCCATAATAATATTCTCCCTGATTCCTCCCTGCATGGGATTTTTTTTTTAGACATATGATGAATAATAAAATCTAGCATTTCATTTTTCCTACAAAGTGCTACTGGTGGAGGGTGGATGTTCAAATAGGAGCAGGGATTGGACACCAGCCCTTTGCAGAGCTGTATTATTGAACTAGTATTTTAAATAATTCCTTTGATTTAGGATGTGTTCCCCAGTGTTGAAATAAAAAATCCATTAATTTCTATTTAATGTTGGGAAATATTTTTTCATGTGCCTGTTCCCATTTCAGTGCTCTTGGCATTTCTGTGTTTAACCCAAAAGTTGGAATCACTGACAACTGCTTGGATTTAATAGCAGCAGTCTGGGTTTTTTTTCAGGCTGTTTTGACAGCAACTCTTAAACGGTGAGCTTGGCTCTAGACTTGGTTTTCATAACTTTCATAATTTTCATTTCATAACCCTAATTCAGGATTAACTTCCTAAAGGCTGGTGGAACCACTCCAGTGTAAATATGATTACAAACAGCCTGCTGGGTTTTTCACAGAGCCAGTGATGGGGTTTTTATTTGCTGCAGGAGCAGATTACCAGTGGTGTCCTCTAAATTTAGAGATCCCATTTTCCCGTGSTGACAGGAATGGGGTGAAGGAGAGCAGAAGATGGGCTCTGGGTAGGAGGCTGAGGGAAGGATGGGCATTGCAGCAGGGATTTGGGATCTGGTGCATCCAAATGGGATCAYTGGAACATCCTCAGCCCTGCATATGGGGGTTTGACCAGGAACATGGGAATATGGGACCCTTGTGTTTTGGTGTAGGATGCAAACAGGGTAAGAAAAGCAGGAATGTAGATGTCATCCACCATCACCAGGACCTTCCCTCAAAGCTGCTCTCCTGCTGGACAGCCCCCATTTCCCAGGGCTGAGGTGCCCCTGTGGCAGCACAACCATCACCCAGTACTTCCTTTCAGGGTTTATTCCTAACTGCAAAGCCACCTATGGACAGGAAAGCATTAACTGTTCTGCCCTCTGTTGCAGATCCCAAAGAATGAAATATTTGTCTTTTTTCCACAGTGGAAATTTTCAGTGACCTGAGCAGAGTTGGCCATGAGTGCAGGGTTTGCTCAGTGCTCAGCTGGGCTGGTTGGAGGGCACAGAGCCCCATCCAAAGCACACTCTTGAAGGTAAAATGCAGTTCCCCAGCGTGCAGGRGTGGTGCTTTCAGTTCCATGGCTCTTAAAATGCAGAACTCCCAGGCTTCCTTTACATATGGAGGCTGTTAAAGAAACATCTTTTATATGTCCATAAACCAGCTTCAGATCCATATAAATCCAGGCAATCAAAGGTGAAGTGTGTCTGTTTAAGAGACTAATAGAGAACAAAGGCCTGAGAGGAGAAGAAAGCAAGCAGTTGACCTTGGAGCTCAGTTTGCCAAAATAGAGTTCTAATAACTTTTAATGTACTCTTGTTAAAATGGCCTCATGAATACAACCAAAGCAATGTTTATGCTTGAGACTGCTCTGAGTGCATGAGTAGGACAGGGTTTATTCAGAAACCAGAAGGAGCTCATTTCAGTGTTGTCAGAAGTCAAGTTTTTCTAACCAAGGTTCATTATGGGTATTGAAAAGCATTTGTTTGTAGCTTAGGGGATTCACRGTGTTCTCTGCATTGCAGGATATTCAGGTATGGTTGTCCTGTCCCCAGTTCTGTCTGCACAAAAGACTGACAAAATACAGCTCTGAGTTTCTAAATAATGAGCTCAGCTCTAGCAGGAACCAGGGAAGGTCTAAAGTGGTGTGGAAGGGAGGTAAAGAAGGGATCTGAGGGAGAAATAGATCTGATTTCTGCCAGGGAAAGGCAGCTCAGCTATATCATGGCAAATACTTTCTCTGTTTTTTTCCCCTTAGCTTTTCAGTGGAAGCTGCATGTGGAAAAAATACTGACAGTGCTGCCGAGTGGAAAACAGGAATTGCAGCCAGAGAGTAAAAACGAATCACCTCCAAAACTCCTTCATGAAGGTGGCAGCATTTCCACAAAATATCTTGGCTAAATGATTTGTTGCGGGACCATTCTTCTTCAGAGCTGAGCTCTGCCAATAARCAAGAATAGTTTTGCTTTTCAGGCATCCTTTGTACAAATGTAAGTGTTTTCAGCCACTGGAAGCCCCTTTGTTAATAGGGTCACGATACAAGATTATTGATTGAGATGTGGTGACCTCTCATACTGAATGATTGGTGAAATCCTGAGATGACACACTTAGAACACAGTGGTGCTGGACAACAGCATCAAAAGAGTTATTAACAGAAACTACAAACTGAGACAGAATTAACAATTAGGTATGAATGCATGTGAATACATTATGTGTTTGTGTAAAGAGGCACCTGTTTGAAAAGTCCTGAGGAGAGGAGAGGGGTCTCTCCTGTAAGATCTCTGTGTTTGATTTGCAAACAGGCCGATAAACCCTGCCCTGTAACCTCTAAAGCATCCCCAGTACCGGGGCACAATGAACTGCCCCAGCAGGAGCTGCAATAAACTGCTTCTGGCTCTCAAACCCTCCTGAGCTCAACCATCTGTGCAAAACTGCTCTGTGCACCCAGGTGTTTTATTACCCATAAACTGGAAGATGACATAAAGAAGAGCCAAATATAATGCAGATTGTGGGCAGCTTCTTCAGCCTTTTGTCCTTTGTTTTGATAATAGATCCCAAATCTAACMTTTCCTCCAGGAGAAATGATACAAGTTATAAACCCTYAAAGATGTATCRARCTGRAATACACTTGAGTTATTTTAATGTKTCCCCAAAATATTTGTAGTATGACCTTGACGTGGTTCCTTTTTTTAAAAATGGCTTTAAGTTCAAAATGGCAGCTGCAGCAGACCACTGACACAGCAGCTTCAAGGGAGGGGTGGAAATGCATCTGTGCTGCGTTCAGAGGGCTTGTGTCAGGCTCCTTTTACTCTGATGTGAACTTGGTAATTAATTCTGCAATCACTCAGGTGGTGTTTTGGCATATTTTAAGCAACAACATCRCCCTTCAAGCCTCTTTCCCTGTTTTGACCACTCAGCTGCCAGCTTGGATGTGTCTGTGCAGYTGTGAGGCCGCCTGGACTTGGGTTAAAAGTAGTTCAGAAATTAAAAAAAAATAGCTTTTTCTCCTGGGTCAGCTCCTGGTTCTGGTGAGCCAAATAACTTCTCAGCCTCAGCAGAGGTGACAGCTTGGGGATGTGGAAGCAAGGGGTTGTCAAGCTGTTCCTTGGGAGTTTTATGTGGCAACAACTGGCTTTTTATTATTTTGGGTAAAAASATGGAACAGACTTATTGTCTGCAACAACAGCTCCTCAGGTATCGTTTGGTGTCTGTGCAGACTGGCCTGCTTGACAAACACCTTCTTCATTCTTTAATCTGACTCATTGTTATAATACATAAAGGAATTTTGTGCACTAATGTCCACGGGAGGTTTTAGCCAGGCAGTCTCCTGTTGACTACRAGCAAATAATCCTTAGGAAAAAAATCTCAAGTGCCATTAGCACAGACGTAAAAACCCTTTGGACAGCCTGTGTGTGCTGAACTCACACTGTGCCTAATTTGCTGATAAATGTACCTTGTTAGGTATCATTTTCTCCAGATAGGCATTGACCTTTCCGTGGATTTCAGCAGGAGGTTCATAGTTAAAGTACAAGGTAATTAATGGCCTAGCTAATCATATCAGATGTTGTACTGGAAGCGCTGAGGGTAAAACAATTAGGGCTCAGTTCAGTAGAAGTTAAAATAATCTGCARGCTAAAAACATTGTGGGTTTGAGCTTGGCCAACAGTGAAACTTTGGGAGTTTGTAGGAAGGATAAACTCTTTCAAAACAGGAATAAATTCAGTGAGGTTTACACCAGTGCTCTGTCAGCCACAGCCCAAAAGACAGCTTCAGGGATCCTGTGCTTTCAGGGGTCCTTTAGAAGTTCACCAAATTTATTTAAAATTGAAGCTGATGGTGGGACAGAGAAGGAAAAGGAAAGTTTATACAACCTTAACTGCCAGAAAAACAATGTGAAGAATGGATTTGGGGGTAAAATAGAAAAACCTTTTGCAGAAATCTTGTCTTGTGCAGGCAGCTGGAGCCTCCTGTGGCTGAGCAGCTCCTGTTCTTTACCTGGCACGGTACCTGGGATGCCCCAGATGGGATCTGGGCCTCTGCTGAGCTTCCCACCCCCTTATCCTGCCCAAGGAAAGCACCTCATCCCAAAAATCCTTCCTTGCCTGGTGCATTGGGTCTGAACTCCTTCCTTCCTGGTCCCAGAGTCAGCTGTGAGAGCTCAGTCTGCCCACACGATGTGTCTGCAGAGAAATGAAATTGTATTTTCCTTTTGCTGCTCCTCATCCCAGGTGTGTGTGTGACACTCTCCAATGCAGCATCTTGCTAACCAAAGCAATATCCTGCAATGTTGATTTTTGATACTGCCCACGTTTATTATAATGGAATTTCCACAGGGACAGAGCAGCCAGTGCAGCAGAATGGTTCCTGTAAATAATCCTGGATCTGGCTGGAACAAGAACAAGTCCAGAATGTGGACTTGGTGATGTTATAATACACCATATTAAATGCAAATAAATAACACAGCAACAACCTGCAAGCCATTAGTGTCATGGAGAAGAAATTCCTACCAGTGAAGTGGGATGTAAAAATATCCACTGCCTGTCTTCAACTGGATTTGATCATTACAAATCTACAATTTCCAGACCAGATTGGGCTTTTGAGTTAAAAACATTATTTCTACCTAAACTTGTGGATGTGAAAGCTGAGAAAACACCAGAAGCAGGGACAGATGGCTTGTCATCTTTCTAAGCAGCTCCCTTAGGAATGTACCAAATTTCAAATACAATGAGGATGCAGCACTTGCCAAGATTTGTTACAGAGCTGTGCAAWCCCCTGCCTCCAGAGCTGCTCAGGAAAGGCCTGGGTGAGGAGCACAAATCTCTGGATGAATTGTCTTTTTAGGTACCCAGGAGAGTGACCAGAAAATCCCACTGGGATAGAGGAAAAGAGTCTGTTCTGGGTGCCAGATAAACCACAGAAGCCATGCATGGCACATCTGAGGGCAAACAGGAATAGCCCAACTCCTTTTGTGTTCCCTGCAGCTTTTTGGTGCTGTGTCTGGCCACGTCTGGCTCCAAAATACACTGCCAATGTTTTAAAAAGGGTTTGCTACGAATAAAAAGTGTTCCTGTCCAACCTTGCCCATTATCCAGGGGCAAACTTCATGTGCCAGTGGCAACCTGCAAAGCAAAGGTAATAAATGTCTCATTTCTTGCTCTCTTGAGGGCACTTTAAAATAACAATGAACTCCACAATCTTTGCCTTTCCATGCTGAGTTTCAAGAAAGAATTCCCTCAGGAGGAAAAGGAATTTCTGAAATTCTCCTTGGTTAGGGAATTTCAGCAGAGATTGTTAAGGATTTCACCTGCAGCACAGTGAGTTTTGGGCTCGGGGCTGAGCTTTGTGCTGATATTTATTGCAGAACTCCAGCTCTGACAAAGGAGCACCAGCAATGCCTGCCAGCAACAAAAACAAACCTTGGGTTTATCTTGGCAAGACCCCCACTTGCATTCTCTCCAAAGCTATAAAATGCTACAATCAGCCCCGAATCCATTGAGCTTCAGGATTCAATTAGTGCATGGTTATTAATACCCACCAGAGACTGACTCTGAGTACCATTCTTAGAGATGATGACAGTGCCTTTCACTCAAGCAGAGATTATGTCCATGAGATACCCTCTGCTGCAAAAAAAAAGGAGATTTTGATGATGGTTGTCCATGGTATGTTCATATCCTGCAAAAATAGAGTTGTTTTTAACATATCCTGTKGTTTTAAACATATCCTGGCTCCAGCACAGACCAGGCTCTGCCCTGCACTGGGGCAGAGAAATCCTGATATTTCCCCCTCTGCAGGGGAATTATGGCTTTTAGGAGCTCTGGTAGCAYTGGCCATTATATAAATACTGCAGATTTCATTTTAATTTTATCTTTTGGAGGGTGCTTGAGCAGAAATGAATTAGCTGTTTTTCATGCCCAGCACCAAATGTGGGAAGTACTGTATAAAATGAGGATTAATCACATCAGAAATGGAAAGTCAGTTGAAAGAGAAGGGGAGTTTGTCAGTGCTTCAGTAGGATTTGGGTCTGGCTTGAGATGTTTTTGGAGGACAAGCCCTGCTGACAGCCTCGTGCCCTTCTCTGTGTGGCCACCTCAGTCCACACCTCTGCAAATGAAGCTTAAAAAATTGAGAGCAAAAATGTCCAAAAGTCTTATTTGAATATRAAAATAACCATGATGGGTCCTTCCTTTTAAGATCCAATATGCAAAGGGGAATGTAAATGTTTATTGGAATTAAATAGTCAGATAGAGGAGTGAAGGAGGTCAAATAAAATGTTAATACCTCTATCTTGCTCTGAGGCAATAATTTGTCTTGCRGCATAAATTGGTTATGCTCACACAGACTTTTCCTGGGAAGGTGTGTTTCAGAGGTGAGTTTTCATTCATATTTTTATTCAGGAGARCAGGGAAACAGAGCTGTGGAAATTAATTTTGAAGGAAAGACCAGTAGCAAGAAGTTTTTCCAGAGGAAAAGGAATAGGTGGGAGAGATTCGTGTTCATGTCAGTCCCCCCACAGCCAGCAGCACCCTCCTGTCCAGAAAAATACCTTCACAGGCAAATTTCACCTGGCCTAAGTTGTTTTTTKGAAAGTAAAATTTCCCAATGGGTCTATCCTGCTTTTCCTGCACTGGCAGAAGATTTTTTTTTCCCCCCAAGAAGCAGAGAAATAAGAGAAGCAAAGGAAAGAGCCATGTCAAAATTCAATYCWTTCATCCHTCTTGTCATCCCTGTGCAATCAAGCTCTCTCATATTTCTTGAGGAGACACAAGGGCCATTTAATCTCTTGGAAGGAACAGTTGATGAGCCAGAAAATGAATGAATTATCAGCAAGTGCAGACAATCCAYGGGAGAACAATACACGCAATGTTGACCTTGTGTAAGGGAATTGGTGTGCAAGACGTGAAACCAAATGCTGACGAGTTTTTTCTGCCTTTAGTTTTAACTCTAAGCAGCAAAAAAAGAATTACAGGCTGAAATTCTACCAGCCTGGATGGCCTGTGTTAATTATTCTGTCATGTTGGTCTTGAAAACCAAATTTCAAAAGTTYTCTCTCTGATACTTCAGTTGCTTCTATTAATGTTGTCAGATAACTTATGTTTTGTGAGAAGACAAAATTCATTTTGTAGGATCCAATATTGATGACATTATTTTCTTGTTTTCATTTTGCTGAAATGAATGGTTTACCTAGAAACCTCTCTGAGCCCTTCACAAGTTACAAAACCCTGTTAAAATATGACATTCCAGAAAGCAAAACAGTGACAGATGTTTTTATTGCCCGAGACATCTCATGTGTGAGTGGCAAATTACTGAAGAGAAAATCAGATTTTAAAAGGTTCTTTTGGATTTAATGACATGGGATATTATCAGCAGCACAGGTAGGGTTTTGTTTTAATAAGATTTTTCAGCTGTCAATTTAAAAAATCCCCCAAATCAATACTTTATARGCAGGACAGCTGCCACAAAATACGATGCCAAGAAAAACAAAGCCCTGTTTAACATRAGAATGGTTTTCCATTTTCTTCATTTCTGTGCTAAGCAGCATTTAATTCCTGGAACTATTTTGGTCCTGATTAMAATTTACAGCTAATCACAAAATCACTCCCTTTGGAAGCTCTGTCTTTTGGCATATTGTGTGACTAACATTATTCAGGGGGCCTAGCTCAGTTACAAGCCCATCAATCACAGCTTTTTTTTTTTTTATTTATGTTTTTTTAAAATGTTTTTTATCTTCTTTTTTCTCTTGGTTTATTGGTTTCTTGTCAGAAATGGAATATTGCATGATTTTTTTTTTTTTTATTTATGTTTTTTTAAAATGTTTTTTATCTTCTTTTTTCTCTTGGTTTATTGGTTTCTTGTCAGAAATGGAATATTGCATGACAACTCCATTTATATTTAATCCAGAACATGAAATTATGGTATTTCTATTTTCTCATAAGAAGTAATGGTTGCAATGTATTTTTCCAGAAAGTATAAAATTACACCCAAATATTTATATAAAGTAGACGGAAGTGATCTAATTAAAATAGCAAACGAAACACACATTAAAATTGAACTTCATTCAAAATGCCTCATTAAAATATARCAAAATAATTAGAATAAAACTCTTAAACTGTTTAGAAAAACAAAATTTGGCCCAAATCATTTACACTGATAAGTCCAGCTTCTACTATCACCAGTCAGCACAGTATGTTTTCCTTTCAGTACAGCTGAATCATAGAATTATAAACTCATTCATACATGTCAGAAATGACAATCTAAACTGTTAAATGCAATCTTTGTATTGGAGAAAGAAAAAGATTGTTTTACACCACCTTCAGGATCCTTTATAAATGCAGCTCTGAAARGAAATTCAGACAAAACTTATTTTTCAGTTTCACTGGTTCTGCAAGAGCAAYGACTCAACTTTCAAACAGCAAAGTGGCACTTCCAGACAAGGGCAGGGTGAACCCATCACACTCAATGATCTGATCTGCTGAGGGACATTTCTGTAAAAGTATYTGTGTCTGTACAAAAAGGGGACAAAATTATGCCCAAAGTCACCATCCTTTTTCTCAACATTACTCTGCTAAAATCTGAGCTGTTCTGGTGTGTAGAACATTATCAGCTTTTTTCTGCAAGCTCAGTGGCCAGACAGGACAATAAATAAAATTGCTGTAGGTGATCTTTGCAAAATGATTAACTATGACTTTAACTCCAGTGAGCTGCGTCCTCTTGGGTTTATGGGGGACCTGGTCAGAATGGGATGACTGATATTGAAGGGTTCCAGGCTGCCTATTAACTGTGAAAACATCTGTTCTTTGATATACCTTAAACAGAGACCTGATTAAAGTTCTGAAAGAGAGTGATGCTCACAGAATCTTTGTTTTCATTAAAAAAGTCCTTCCACAGCGTGGGCTTTTGTAATTCCTGTGTTTTGATCCCTTCCTCTTTGCTCACGTGCTTTAAGACACTGATTCAAGCAGCCTGAAAGTTATATTGAAAACTGTAATTTAATCTTTCGTATTTCTGAGTGAAGGGATCACTTAGAACTGCTAAATGAGGGAAGAAGAGAAAAGAATCAAGTTCTTTCCAATCTACACAGCGACTGTTTTATGCTGATTTTTGTATTGGCAGCTTGCACTGGTTGGACAAAGGTTAGAACTGATTTATACCAAATATAGCACTAATCATAGAAAGAGTGCAGCCCTGAATAAATAACAAACAGAAAAATTCCATCAAATCCTTTCTGGAATGGAAACCACTCTTTTTTCCCCCATGTAATTGGTTTTTGTTGCATTCTTCTATCAGGGGTACACCACCACCTTCTCACTTTGCCCAGCTGCTGGACTAAGAGGCATAAGGAAAGAAAAACAAACTGGCAAAAGAAAAATAATGATGAGAAACCCCAAAGGAAGGTAAAGCATCAGCTCACTGTGACAGAGCCCAGGAATGGTCAGCAAGACTGAAAGAGGAAAAAAACTCTGCTCATTTCAGCCTTCTGAAAGGTTTTTCCAACTGAGAATGACCCAAAATCAGGGGCAGCCTGGCTAAAAGTGGTTTGTCTTCTACATTCTGGCTTTTTCTGTTGCCATGGTAATATTTCACTTTTTTCCCCCCTTTCCTGTCAGGCTGTGAATATTACTTTAGGATTTTATGGAGTGATGCTCCCTTTACAGCAACAGCMGCCCTAAACTACCTGCTTGGCTAAGATAGAGAAATGGGATCATCAATTTCCAGTTCTCTGTGACAGCAATTTCTTTGAAGTCAAACAGTTTCTAAAAGCTGATGTTATCTTTTTGAGAGTCCTCAGAGCTTTGAAGGCCACTATGATGATCAAAACCATTTTCTTCAAACTCCTTTTATCTTCTGCTGAGCTGGCGTTGGCCTCCTCTTCTGGGTTAGAAATTCCAGAGTGGAAGTTGCTTGGTATTTATGGCAYGGACGAGCCTAAATTATTAAAGCTTATTTCACTATCTAACCTTGAAAAAGCACTTCCATATTCTTGAGCCACTTTTCTTCCAAAATAATCAGAAATGAGCRTTTCAAGCTCTACAGAAATCATTTGATGCACCCTGTCAGACTCTACTAACTCTGTGTCAGGTTCTTACTTAGAAGCAATCCAAGGCTATCACACCAGCTTCAAATTCACTTTAGTGACCTTCTGCACATGAAAGAAATTCAGAATTTTCTTTCAGCTGCTCAAGGCTTCAAGGTTTTAATTGCTTCTGCAGTACCTGTTGCTAAACTCAGCCAGCAGGGGCTTTGTTAGGATTGTTCTCGAGCCTTTTGGCACTGTAAAAACATGCAAATAAGAAACCTTTTCAATACTGAAGGAATTAAAAATCACACTTTAAACGTGTAAAACACAGGCCTTTCAGAGGCTCATTTTTAGCCCATTGAAATTAATGTCATTAATGTCATTAATGTCATTAACCCAAAAGGTTTGAGGAGCATCAGGCCAGGCTGTTCTCCCATGCACTTTCTGACACAGCAAACAAAAACTAATGAGCTGTAATTAAAATCACATTGTTTACTATGTATTACTTGGTAATTTTTTTCTTTCAATTTAAATTTTTCTGTTCTGGAAAGTCACTCTAAGYATGGCACTGGGAAATGGCACATTTGTTTGTCACTTTACTCTTCCCAGATGAGTTTTCTCAGTTCATAAGCAAAAAAATAAAGCATTTCTTCTGCCTTATTGCTCACCCTGTAAATGGCATTTTGGAAGGGAATTTTAGCCATGTCCTTCACTGTTTATGATTCATCATCTCTGAGTGTGATAAAGCCCAGAGAGATCAGAGCTGAGGTAAAAAATGCAAATGAAAGGGACATTTTGAGGGACCTGAGGGCTTTTCTCCACTGCTGGAAGTGCTCGTGGTGCCATGGCCTGAGAGGGCACAAAGAAGGAGCTGGAAATGAGGAATTTGTGAGGAATTCCTGATTCAATGGTTCCAACCACCTGTGTGTGTATTTTGTGAATGATTTCTCTGCAGCACRAGCCTTCCAGATGGATGTGTACACATTATACTCATAACTCTGGGGYAAGCATTTATTTTTGGACATAAATCTGATTTTTGTTCAAGCTCCATCCCCAACCAGATTTTAGTTTGTGCAGTGAGATGCTGCACTCCCTTTTGCTCTGAGCAGGTGCACCTCTTTAAAAACTTCCATTTTCCTTCTCTGAGATGGGAAAGCAAAGCAACCTCCAGGAATGGCAGAGTGCTGGGGAAGAGCTGGGGATAACTGCGAGGCATCATCTGTTCACTGGCAGTGGAAATAGGGAAAAATACACGAGGAAAAACAGCTCTTCAGTCATATTTCCTAATSTGGAGGGACAAGTGGGTGTGGGAAGTAATGACAGCCTGCAATAGCCTTGGCTGGCCATCTGCTGGGGYTTTATTTGCTCTGTAAAATGGAGGGAATTTAGTACTCTGTTTAGGAAAAAAAATGGTGCTGTCTGAAAATTCAGTCAGCAAAACTGACTTCGAGGAGGAGAGAGAATACTTTTCACCCCAAAAATACTTGTAAGCATGGAGGGTATGTCTATAAATATTTTTATATAAATATTTCTACATGCACACACACATATATAGGTAAAATCTTTAGAAAATTACCAAAGATCTCCAGAGGATGCTTGTTAGGTTGTTGGGCTCTAATGGGTTAAAGAACCAGTCATCAAAAAAACAGGAAAAGTTTGAATTTTACACACTGAATAAATGGAAAGATATCAGCAGGAGCTTAAACACAGTCTTCAGTCAACAGCTTTAAAATCACACTCGAAGAGGTGTGAAATCAAACATTCCAGGTTTCAGAGATGGGGAAATAGCAAAATTGGCATTTCTAACAAAAAGTTGGTTGATCTGTGACTTTGAAAGTGTTTTCTTGAAGGCTGAGCTGCAACACTCATTTGTTGAGGTGTCCACAACAGCTTCATCCGTGTTATTTCAGCTCAGATCTAGAATTCCCTTCTTTAGGGAATCTTCCTGGAGCTGCTTTCTCTGGGGATGAAGTGTCCAGAGTGCTCTGATCCCATGGTTTGCTGTGCAAGGCAACAACCCAAGGCTTGCCAGGTCATTCATTGAATTTCGTGCTGCAATCTTTGAGCCAGCACTGAAAAACAGATTCTGYTGTGTCAGAGTGAGGAGAGATCAGTAAAATAGTGAATTTGTGGAGSTCTGGAATGGTTTGGGTTGGAAAGGACCTTCAAGATGATCCCATTCCACCCCCTGCTGCAGACACCTCCCCCTGGACATGGGTCAGTCTCATCCTAAAACCCTGAGTAAAACCTCTCTGGTGGCAATGAAACATCAAAAAAAAAAAAAAAACAAAACCAAACTTCCCAAAGRTTAAGGCAGTGCTCAGGTTTCAGAGCAGTTCAGGATTTAGTGTAGTGTAAATAAAGAGTGCAGAGCCAACCTCTGACTGTAGGGAATTTATTATTTGAGAGAAAATAATCCTCGCATGAAGAGCAGCCACAGCACGCTTTCCACATGCACTGAAAATCATCTTGGCATAATGACTGAACTAAAATATGAATTTGAGCTCAAAAAGAACCCTGGATGGTGACTGGAGGTTATCTTGAGGCACTGACTCCCTCCAGAAATATGAAACACCCCAGGATACAGAGACAGCATCCATTCAGCCTGCAGGAAGCACTCTCATTCCTTAACTCAGGGCTCTCATATCTCAATGTAAATACTTTCCTAAAACATTTTCTTGTGATATTTGAAGCTTTATACCCATTTCTGTCAGTAATTGCTAGAAACTCAAGCATTAAGAAAACTTTTTGTTTGCAATTGTACTGCCTAAATAGTTTTCTTTCTCCAGAAGGAAGAGGACCAGCAAAACCCCTCCCTGGCTGGTATAATTTGAATAAAATCCAGCAGGTGACCACTCCAAATGCAGAAAAAATACTTAAAAATTTGGTATTTGTATCAAAGCCATTCTTGATGYGTTCAAACCACAAGGAGCATCCAAGTTGCTTAATAAGAGATACAATTGTCAAGACATTTTTTGAATCATTTAAACCATCAGTGCTGATGTTGTTTCTCATTTTTTGTTTCTAACATGGGTATTRTACTGGAATCCATCTCTTGGCTCATTAACACTCCGAGAGATTAAATAAAAACATGCATCAAGCAACAAATGTGCATTTTAACTTCTGATGTTTATGGCACAGAATCCCATAAACTCAGCCTTAAAGTGTCAGTGTTAGACACTCTAAAAATTTGCCTTTTATTCTTTGATTTCACAGCTTATCATTTGCCCATTACAGGCTTGTTTTTACTGAATTCCCACTGCATTTCATTTCTTCTTAAAAACATTTTCTTATGTGCTCATCTGAAATGTCTTTATGTCTGCAAGCTGGGAACATTTGTGCCTCAGCTCCCTTTGATGATGTTCTCTGTGTTTAATTCGGGTGCTTTTCGTATTTGGTGCACTAATTGGCTTTTCACAGTCTGGCTTTTCAACTCTGCATGATAGATCTTAGTGCTTTAAACCCATTTTTACCTTTGTTTCCTCTCCCATTCTCCAGCTTAGGTTTTTTTTTTCCCTTTCATTAGTTCTGTGCCCTCGTCTTTCCTGTCAGCAATGTGTAATCACACAGATCAAAATTGCTTCAAATTAACATCTTGCCCAAATCTTTCCTTGCTCTATGAGAGCTTTTTTAARGCATTGACTGAAGCTGTGGACTAAAATCTGGAGTCTGGACAGGAGGTGTCCAGACTCCAATAAATACATATATTAATAGATAYCTTTTACTTGTGCCAAATAAAATCAGTTTATTACATGACATTTACTTGCAGAACTTATTTAGATGAAACATTCCCTTGTGCCTGCTTTGCTCTTCACATCAAAAGCCTTATTGGAAGTAAAAGCTTTAAAAAAACCCCCAAACAACCAAAACATGGCCTAAAATGTTTAGTCCCTCACCCAAAATGGGATAAATTCCCAGAMCTAGACCAACATTTACATGAATCTTTTATCAGCATTGAGGTTTATACCTGCTAAGGAAAAATTCCATATATAAGCTCAGGGAAGACAAAGGAAATGATGGAAAACTGAAATAAATTGTTCCACACATTCCCAAAGGAATGTTAATGGAGMGTCACCCATTCCCAGAGGGCGTTGAAACCAATTTCAATCTTTTTCCTCACTTTTAAATTTTTTTATAAATTATGGTGATGGCTGACAGCAAAGCAGGGACTCATTAGAGATTGTGGATGGGGTAGGAAAGAGGGAAATGTACACAGGTCACTGTTCCTTACTTTGCATTTCTCTATTCTAGAAATTTAGAGAAAATAGTTCTGAGAAARTGCAGCAGTGAAATCAGTCCAGTCACGTGCTTGTATGCTCCTGAAATGAAACACTGGTGAAAAGGAAATGTTCAGAATCCTAAGGCTAAACTGGAATATATTTAATCTCTCAATATGAATGCTTATTTCTGTCCCCAATGCCTGATTCTGTTTTCTTCAGCATGCTAAAATTATTTCCAACACAAGCAGCAGAGCCTGGATTTYACAGGGGAAGAAGACTTGGCAGCCTGTGACTGTTTCCTTATAAAACACTTCCTTATAAAACCCAGTGAATTAATTAGAAAGTAGAATAGAGAAATACAAAGCTTTGCTGTTTATTAGCCTCACTAGACACATTAATTAATATTGTTAGATACCACATCAGGCTGGGTGGCTGAGTGGCCAATTCCAGCTGGTTGRGGAAAAAAAGTAAAACAACTAATCCTAAATCACCCTGATGGGATGGGAAAATGGAAAAGCTGGAGTGCTGGGGCACAGCATTTGAGTTTTATTTGAGTTTTTCAGAGCTCTGGAAATGCTGGCTCGTGTTTTGGGCAGAGGAAGAGCCAAACACAGGCTCTGGACAGAGCATCAGCCCTTCCTCCAARCTCCTGCTTCTGTTTCAGCCCCAAAATCAAATTTACCTGGTCCCAAATCCTTCCCTCCTGTTGCTCTCAGCTGCTGGCCACCAGCACATCCTGGGAAAGGGCTTTTATTGGAGCTGCTGAGAACAGAGTTTGCACCAGGAGAGAGACCCTGGGACCCTTGTGCTTTGTGTGTCAATAACTAAAAACCTGCATTTATGTGTCAATGATTAAAAACCTGCATTTTTGTGTCAGTGATTTAAAACTTTCATTTGTGTGTCAGTGATTAAAAACTTGCATTTGTGTGTCAGTGATTTAAAACTTACGTTTGTGTGTCAGTGATTAAAAACTTGCATTTGTGTGTCAGTGATTAAAAACTTGCATTTGTGTATCAGTAACTAAAAACTTGCGTTTTTGTGTCTGTAATAAAAAACTTGCATTTGTGTGTCAATGATTAAAAACCTGCATTTTTGTGTCAGTGATTTAAAACTTTCATTTGTGTGTCAGTGATTTTAAACTTGCATTTGTGTGTCAGTGATGAAAAACCTCCATTTGTGTGTCTGTAATAAAAAACCTGCATTTGTGTGTCAGTGATTAAAAACCTGCATTTGTGTGTCTGTAATAAAAAACCTGCATTAGTGTGTCAGTAACTAAAAACTTGCATTTGTGTGTCTGTAATTAAAAACTTACATTTGTGTGTCAGTGATTTAAAACTTGCATTTGTGTGTCAGTAACTAAAACCCTGCATTTTTGTGTCTGTAATTAAAAACTTGCATTTGTGTGTCAGTGATTAAAAACCTGCATTTCCCAGGCTGAGAGCCAGCCCAGCCCAGCATCACCGTGGAGTTTCTCCTTTAGTCCTGGCTCAGGGAATTCCACGTGGGGCAGAATCCAGGCTGCTCTTCCAGCAGGGCTAATGGTATTAAAGACAAATTTCCCCACTGAAGCAAGCAGAAAGGACAGACTGAGTGATTTGTGGCTTTTAATGTTGCATAGGTGGTTCAACAGACAGAGATTTTGCCCTGTTTGTCTCAAGTCAGAATATTTTCCACTGAAATTAAAGTGACTGCTGGTTTATGCAATCAAGGCAAAAGTTGGAATAAGTTRCATGGTCTTTTAAGGCAATCACTTAAAAATATGTAACGTAAATGGAGCTTCTTGGTTAAAATAGACAAAATATAATTATTCAGAAAAACAAATCCTTTTGATACAACCATCAGTATTCAAGTGCAAAGCAAGCTGTGCTTTCCACAGCGTGATCCATTTGTTCAAATGAAATATGAGATGTGAAACATTTTTAGGAATGTTTTTTCCAAATGAAATATGGGATGTGCAACACTTTTAGAAGTGTTTTTTTCCCAAATGCAATATGAGATGTGAAACATTTTAGGAGTGGTCTTTTTCTACCACATTTAATTGGTTTGCTTTTATGTATTTATGACAGCACAACATGAAATTGTTGTTGGAGATTCTTGGAAACTGTTGCACCTTGCATTCCTGGATATTTTAGTGGTCTGAAAGATAAATATAAGCATTTAACATCAATTGGGAAGCTTGTCTTTAATATTTACTTGGATTTTGCCAGGTTCTGTGCCAAKCCAAGAAAATGCTTAACACATCCCCTGTCTGAACAATTTTACACCAAATAATTGAAATCAAAACTGCACAAAAATTGACCGAATTTATTATTAAAATGTGAATTCTAAAAAAATTTCTTGGGTCTCTTAAATGATGAGTAGGTCACAGTGTTACAGGGTTACAGTGATGATCTTGTAAGCATAGATTTCAAACTCAAATATGTTCAAAAAGGTTCATGCAAGTTTTCTGGATGGCAAAGCTGATGGTTTTGTGGTTTTCCTTTTTTAATTTTTTTTAATGCGTTATTCTAATGAATTTTGTACACAAAAATTATTTTCACAGGGTATCTCGTGTAAAGTAATTTCAATTTTTTTTTCTGCTGTCCAACAAAATTGCTAAAAGCTATTCCTAAAGGAGGCAAAAATCATAAAGCTSTTTAGTGCCAAAAAGTTCAGCTCAAAAAGTAATTTTCTCTTCCAAGAAGTAGAAAACRGGACACACTTTATTTTGCTGAATAATAAGGCAGAGCCTACTGTAAAACTTGAGCTTTTTTATTGTTTTTCCTTGGCTTCAGAAGCCATAATGAACCTCATAACTCTGAATAATTCCACTGAATAATTCCAAAGTGCTGTTTGCTTCAGGACAGACTCTGCCCTCACTTGCCCTGGCTCACAATGAAATTATTTCTAATAATTCCAATCCCTGCTGATTGACTCTTGGAAAGGCTGGCAGCTGATAGCCTGACAGGAGAAATTGAAACCTAAATATCACCTTTGCGATGAGTTTTGATTGGAGGGAGCACCATCCATTTCACGCCTGCTTCGTTTTGGAACAGACTCGTTTGTGTGGCTGTCAAAACCAAATTAAAAGGGCAGTGTGTCTGCCATGCCAAATAATGCTATTCTTTGTCTTTTTTTTATTTTTTTTTTTATTTTTTTTTTATTATTTTTTAGGAAATGGCTGTTTTAGGAGGCAGTGACGTGTGCTGGCAACAACTTTGTGAATGTTTATTATTTTAAGCAACAGTTCTGTTGTTTATTGGTCAAAAGAGAGGAAAAACATTAGAATTTCGTGAAGTGGAAAAGTGGTGTTTCTGTCTCAGTGCAGCTTGTGGCGTCGGAGTTTAGGAGTTTCTGTCCCACTGTAAAGGCCAGCATTTCCGAGAGGAGATTCCATAGTAAATTTAATAAAATTTCATAGTAAATGTAATAAAATTGATTCAAACATACAGAACCTGTAATTATAAAGTATGAGGTATCTGATAAGAGCATCTTTTAATCCCAAAACCAAAAGTCAACTCAGAGTAACACTTTTTCTCCAACAAAGGAGAGTTGGGAGAGTTTTCTTCAGTTCATTAAATTCARTCTGGAAAAACAAACAACAGCCTGCCAGAATCCTTTTTCCTACCCAAATGTCTCTTCTGCCTKTGCAAGGTGATGCTCTTTGTGGTTTTAGGGAGAATTCAGGCCTGGAATTCTGCTAGGAGTGTACCCAAACACTTCACTGCAGTCTCTGAAATTGAAAAACAGATTTAATTGTTTTTACTTACAGCTGTTCTTTCTCCCTAAGAGAAGCTCTGCAAAATAAATTGTAGAGTTGGTAGATTGTTTTAATTGTCACACCTATTTCCTATTAAATTRCTTTTATTTAAAAAATGTTTTTCAAATCGTTTTAGTCACGTTATCTCAGTTCTTGTGGCTTACCAGTGAAGAATATAAGGCATTTCACAATGAAATTCTATTTTTCTCAAGCTGCATCACTATGAAAAGAATTTAATAAGGGACTAGTCTTGGGATGTTTGCTGTAATCAGCAAGTTTAGTTTCATTATAAGGAAATTAAAATTTAATGGCAGAATACACGGCCTAAATTCTGTAGAGAGTGATGTAATTCTGTGCAGGCATCTTGACTGGATGTAGTCGTAGGTTTCATGGCAAATGATTGATAATTAATTGTCCACAATTAATTTAGGATTGGATAGCTGTTGGTGAGTAACTTTCTGGAGGTTTGAAAAAACACTTTTCAGGGGAATAACATTCTCCATGAGAGTGCCAACTGTCCAAAAAAGAGACAGACCAGTTTGGAAACTGGCTCAGGCAGGGCTTAGCACTGGGGTGCAGTTTGAAATGATCAGATATTCACAGGCAGATYCATCAATTCCATTGCAGAGTATAATGAATTTGCTGAACTTGATTTAGTCCCTGGAAAACAGAGATGTGAGGAGATGCTTATGTAAGTAAGATTAGCATCTGTGCTTACATTGGTTAGGAGAAAAATTAGGAAGGTTATTAATGCTTCAAATCACTGACTGAAATTAAAAGAAAAAAAAAAAACAAAACAACCCATAATGGCACATCCATGCTGTGGTGTAATTATGTGCATCACCCTTTCTCTGATTAAATGCAATTCAAGCTTCTATTAAAAAGAAATTTTAAAAAACCCGTGCAACAATTACAAACCTCCCTAAAACCCCTACACCTGTTCCTGGTTTATAAACTGCTCCAGCCACAATCCTACAGAACTCTGGGGAAAATAGCAGCCCTGTGCAATGTCTCCATGCTTTATTTGGGGTTCTGGTRATTGCAGCATTAAACCTATAGGTGTGAGAGGGGTTTAAAGGCCTTTGTGATCTCAGAATGGGAATTCCTGGCTCGTGCCTCCTTTGGGGTTCTGGATCCTCTGTATCYACAGCCCATGTGTGATAAGGGATAATGGATGTTGCTTTTGCTCTTCTCTGGACCTTTCTTTGTGCTCAGCTCTGCTTTAGGACACCTGCTGCCTTCTAACATGGACAAAACTTTAATTTCCTTCCTTTCCAGCAAGAATGATCAGAAATTGGAGCTCTTGTTGTTGAGTGGGTGCTGTGTGTTTGCTGTTTAAGTGAACAGCCATGTATTTTTACATTATATACTGATATAATTATGCATTACTGGATCTGTAATCTTCCAAGGCATCACTAAATTGAAGAACAACAGTTTTATGAACACRGAACAAATCTACTTTCCCTTTTAAATTAATTGGCAGGAGGCTGCACAAACACTAGAAATAATTTAATAAAGGAGGGGCTCCAGATGGCTGGAGGTATTCAGGCACTCGGAGCATTCCCCATCCTGACTGCAATACCAYCACAAACATACGTCCTGCTGCTTTGGGGAATTCACAGCTGAGCTGCTCTCCAATCTGCTGGGAGGCAGAGCAGTCACAGGGCTTGGTTGTCACAGAAAAAGCAGAATGTCTGTTGAGGAAAACGAATCGCTGCCACGGTGCACGTTGCGTTTGTTCTGCCCTGTAGATTCCTGTTTCAAAAAATAAACCACACACACATGCAGATAGGAACATATTGCWGCAATCTGCATGGCATTTCTGTCCAATTTCCCTCCTGTGACACCCAGCTCTCTCTATGGGTACAGGTGCTCAGCTGGCAGTGGGATCTTTCCAAAGGTTCCTTTTCAGGGCAACTCTGGAGAGAGACCCTGAATTGTGGGACTCAGATCCTGAGCAACATCAGCTGATGTGAAAGGYTTTAAAATGTGCTTCACACAATCCTTTCAGAGGGCAGCAGGAGAACAGAGGGGTGCAGTTTCTCCTTGGGGATGCTCTGGGATCTCATCTGGGAGCAAAGAGCTGTAGTTCAGGGCTCTGACCCCCAAAAAAACCTGCAAAAGGGAAAGGAAACCTCCAAACATCCATAGTTTTGATCACCAGTGGCCACTATAGCATGGTTCTACTCACAGTACTCTCCTTCTTTTGTTCTTTTCTTGCTGAGAAAATCCAGCAGGCAGTGACAATAAGATCTTCAAGACTTCAGAAACCTGCTCCAGACTGCCTTATTGCAGCCTGGCTGCCAAGAGTTCATAAAAAAATGTTCCCAAGGTCCATGTGGAACCTCTCTGGAAATCCTGTGTCATTTAATGGAGACTGAACACCCTCAGCTGCTCCTCATAAGATGTGTTTTTGAGATCCTTCCCCAGCTTCATCACTGTCATGGGTTTAAACCTGTTTTTTTCCCAATAATCCTCTGACATGCACTATACAGGTCCCATCCCCTCACCACCAAAAATCAGACCAAGTAAAACCATGACAGTCACCCTTCTCTGGACAGCTCCAGCTTCCAGATAAACCTTTGAAAAAACAGCCCCCGAAAACTGAGCATCCCCCTTTAAAAAAGAGCAAACATCTCTAATTTTTTTTTAAAAAAAGCACCACTGAGTCACCAACTGCACAAACATTGACCCAAAAATGTATTTCTGGTCAACCAGAGAGCACAGCCTGAATTTCATGCTCTTTTTCTCTTTCCTGGTGAATTTATGCTCCCTGACAAAGCTCTGGGCACAGCACAGAACCTTCCCTCTACAGAGTTAATCCAGACACATTTCTTTAAACAAAACCTCGACCTCCCARGCGAGTTCTCTCTGATCAGAGCTCTGTGCCAGGCAGTCACAGTGGTTCTGATCCTCCATCACTGATTGGAAATCCAGGTTTTTTTATCATATCACTGAGCCACAGCYCAGCCTGCTGCTGAGCCTTCCCCCCATGCAGCTGTCTGAAGTCTGGCTGCTGATGAAAACATGGTTCGAGTTCCGATTTTTACCTCTTTGATCCCCATTTTGTCCACAAATCAATTTGCAGCACTGAAATGCTCCCATCTCGGCCGTGAGCTGCCTAAATGAGGCAGAAGAKAAATCTGTAACCATTTTCAGAGCTTTTGTTTCGTTTTTTTTTTTTTCCCCCTCATGACTAGGCACATGAAATTTTAAAATAGGAAGGCAATAGTGATTGTTTTGTTCCAGGAGCTGCTCGTACATTTGAATTTCCCAGAGCTCTGATGGATTAGAGCAGGTGCCAAGGGGAGGTTGAATAGTTTTATTCCTATAATCCACACTCATTCTTTTGTCAAATTCGTGTTGGCAGCGCTACCCCGGTGCATTATCCGGCCTCTGCATTAATATTGCAAAGGAATCATTTCTCCAAAGTCTCAACTTCTTGTTATTGCAATTTTTGCTTTATATTACTTGGAGGGGAAGGTACAAACAGTTACTCTGCCAGGATTATTTCAGGAACTTCTGGTACAGAGTGGTGGGTGTCCCACCCCTGGGAGTGTCTGAGGAGCCTGGTGACCATAAATGGACCCTTTAACCCAAATTATTCTRTGATTCACTGAACTGGGGACATTTCTGATGCCTCTGGACATCACATACATGTGCTCTCCCAGTTTTTAATGCTCTCATCCCTTCCCAACCCTGTTGGGTCATAATTTATTTTCCGAGCCCAGGCGTGACTGCAGATCCCRGGAGATGCTGCCTGGGCTCCACTTCCACCAATCCATGCACTCTGCTCCTGTTTCAGACACAAATTCAGCCATGAATTCCATATTCATCCCTTTTCCACACTGACAGAGGTGTCCCAGGGGCAACCACAATTTCTGGAGTGCCCAGGTCAGCACAATCCAACCAGAGGAGAACATTTCCATCAGCAAAACCCCACAGMAGGTGGACATTATCAACCACTGGCCATTATTAACCACCACAAACACATTTTCTYTTTGTCTGCCTKCTTAATTCCYKCTTAATTCCCTTTTACAACCTCGGWGCCCATGCAMAGCCCTTCCAAGGATGGTGACTTTCCAGTCTTGTGGCACATGAGGTGCCCTTACTCCACCAGGCTCCCCCACTGCTCCAGGAMTGGCACTGAAAGGTTGAAAAATGGGCAGGGAGTGAATAATGAGAGCTCAAAGGTGAAAAAAATTAAAGTTCACACCCCCAAAATCACCTCACTGAACCTACAGATCTCCTCTTGCTTCCTGGAGAAGCCGCCAAACTGCAGTGTGAACTTTTCTGCACCTGTAAGGGAATTACCAAGAATAAATTGCTAATATTGAGGTATCAGCAAGTAGCAGCTCTGCATGGGAGTGCCTTAATCAATTTTGGAAATTGGTCTATGGCATAAAGCCTCCTCACTTTAACCAATTCATTTATGGAGTGGCTAAATTTGTGTCCATGCTAGAGACATAGTCTCAACTAATTGTTTTTTTTATTGTGGTTTTTTTTTTTTTTTTTTTATTGGACTTTTTTTTTTTTTTTTTTTTTTTTTTTTTTTTTTTTTTTAAATTAAAGAGCTCTGTTTGCACCTTTGAACTTTCTAGTTTCATATTTATTTATATCATATAAAACATAGTGATCTTTTTTTCCTGTCATGAGAAATAATNTGAACATGAAGTTTTGAGAGCATTTCTGGGCACGCATGCTAAATTTGAAAATCCAACTCACTCGCAAAACAGCGAGTGTAAATCAAATAACAACCAAAGTGTTTCCTCAGAACGATGTGTTTAAGTGCTCTCAGCAGCTGGAAAAAGGGCAGACTCTTTTCTGTGCAAAATTGGCCTGTATGGATTTGGAGCACAGACAGAGCTGTGCTGAACGACAGCGATCTGTCAGGTTTAAATGTGTTTGTTGTTAGCTGGGCACGGGCAAAGTTCCATTGCCTTGGTGTGCTGAGAAAAAGGAAACTGCTCATATTAAGAAGAAATGGTTTTAGGAGCCATTAAGGTAAAAATTCACTTTTTGTTTTGACTTTGTAATTGTTTTTTTTTTTTTGGTGGTTTGGTTTTTTTTTTTTTTTTTTTTTTTTTTTTTTTTTATTTTTTAGAGCTCCGTTTGCACCACTGAACTTCCTAGTTTCATATTTATTTATATCATATAAAACATAGTGATCTTTTTTTCCTGTCATGAGAAATAATAACAACCTTTCAATACAGCCTTTATTTTTTTTTAATTGAACTCTACTTTGTCATGATGGGTGGTTGAACATTAAATTGTTGCAGCAGCRTGACATGAAAAGCTATTTTCATTGCTAGGTTATAGATCTGGATGTGACAAAGGGAAAAAATGGTTAAATGTATTGGTGCTGCACATCTTAGCAAGTACTGACTGATGGTCCTTAATGGGCTGCAAGGACCCAGTCCAGAATATTTTTTTTCCACAAGAATATTTTGTCTTTCACATTTGCTGACTTAAAGCTTCAGGAGTGCTCTCTTAAGAGATTACCTATAACCTTAGTGGTGTTTTTTACTGGCAATAAAAGCTATTCTTCTCTTCCAAAAACCTAGTGCTTTCCCAACATACTTTTCTCTCTTTCACTGAAAGAAGTCTGAAAATAAGAGTTTCAGAGATCCTTGGAGAGAAAAAAATACATAATCATAACTTATGGCTGACTCTTTTTTTGTCTGAGGATGTGTGATACTTTTTATGAGCATTTTATCTTTCAATAAAATGATTTTCTGCTGCCTGAATTCACATGAAATGGCAGCACAATATTTTTTGGTTTCATAATCTGAGTCWTGAATAGTTCTAGTCAACAGAGTTATTCATAAGGGCCCTTGGAAGCTTTTCTGAACTATAAGTCTGTCTTTTGGTAGGCTTTTTGCTTAGAATTAGTCACTTGGTTAAATGAAAATTTTAAAAATTAATTAGAGTTTGCCTTAAAACAATTTGTTCTTAATTTTGTTTTATTTTTTGCTAGAGTTTGCTTTGGYTTGTTATAAAAATACCAATTAATCTTTATCTTTCATTTTGGGAAGAAACCACACAGCCTGGAAACTCCAACAGGAATGTTTGTATCTGTTTAAACCAKGATTTATGACTGTTTTAGATACATCTAGAATTTGGGGTTTACATTAATAATCTCTCTTCTTTTTCTCCATTGAATGACAGAAAGCTGCCAAGTTTTCATGCAGGTTTTGTGTTTGAAGAGAGCTAGAGAATTCTGGGCTTTTAGAGCAATTTGCTGCATTTCATATATCCCAGATTCTAAAAAATATCTAGGCAATCCTAAGCAGGAGTTTAAAAAAGTGAATTTATAAAAAAAAAAACCAGGGTTTCTTCACTGACCCAAGACTTCTGTTGGATGAAGAGCTGTTCCAGATGCTCCTGGTGGAGCAGGGGAGATGGGGGCACCTCTTTCTTTCTGAAAGAGTGAGGAGGTGAAAAGTTGTGCTGAGTACTGTGGTGTGAATTCCTTTAAGTGTTTTATCCATTTAAGACTTGAAGTTAAAATTTGGGGGCTTCTCTGTCCAAAACACCAATTTTGAAGTCAGGCTTCTAATGCATGGCATCCATATAGTCAGTGGAGAAAACCAGAACCTTGAGAAAGCTCAACAGAAATCAAGTGGGGGAAAAATTCACCCTTCTGTGCCTTTTCCCCTCGGTTTTTTTGGGGGGTATGGCAGGAAGGAGGTGCCAGGGAAGGCATTGGATCCCTGTCTTCAGGCAGTGAAACTGAAAACAAGAACTCTTCAGCTTTAAATAAAGAGTTGAGCTTGATGACTTCAGTGCAATTCTTGCTGTGCCCATCACCAGGAGCCTGGTGTGCAGCTCAGAGATGATGTTAAATATGTAGTGACCGGAATCATAATGTTTCTTCCCRGTTTTCTGCTGCAGCTGTTATCAAATTACTGAATTTTCTACCTCTGTGTCTGACTGCTGTCAAGGGGAACAGTCTGCCTGCCGTGATTGATGGCAGCATTTCCCATCACTGCTGCCTCCTGATTTCATTTTCCAGCCATGTCTGCATCAAATTTTATTACGAAAGATCCTTGCTTTGTAATTTCATTATGCGGGGAGAAGGAAGAATTAAAAGCATAAACACTTTTGTAATAAAGCAACATGTAGATTTTGTGCTCTGAAATGCTCAGTGGCTGAGAGAAAAATGCAATGCTTGGGGCAGAAAAAGACAGCGCTGGAATGATGAGTTCAGGCTCTGGAGAATCCAGCTGAGGCCTCTGCCAGTACAATCAGAAAAATATCAGCCCCAAAGGGCTCWGGATTTATAGACAACACAGGCAAGCTGTGCATTAGGGAAAAAAAAGCACAGGGAAAGGTCTGGGGGGAGGTGACAGAGCAGTGACAGTGACAAGGGACAAGGGTGGCACTGGAACCTTGGTGCTGCTCGTGGCTGGGATGCCTCTGCTGGGTCTGGGGCAGRGCTGCTGCTGGTGGCCTGGCCCCAGATCCAGCCAGGGGCATCCCAAAGAGCTTTTGCTGTGGGGAACGAGCATCCTGAGCCATCAGGATGGGGCTGGGGTTTTTTTGTCTCCTGAGAGCTCCCCACCACACCACCCAAGCATGGAGAGCACAGGGATGAGCTGCTCCACGCTGTGCTGCTCTCAGATATCCTCTGCTGCTCTCAGATATCCTCTGCTGCTCTCAGATATCCTCTGCTGGGCTCTCCAACCTTGCAGCTGGATCTCCAAACTCCACCAGCTCTGCCCACTCTCCCTCCACAGCTCAGCTCCATGGAGCTTTCCATGAGATCCCTGCAGATGGATCAGAAATTCCAGGAAAGGGTGGACTCCAGCAGCAGAAAACAGACCAGAGCTGTGAAAAGAAAGTCAAATAACATCCAGTCTGGGATTTCTAAGGAGATTTGAGGTATAAACTTGGCCAGCTCTCCGTGAAATTTGAGATTTATAGCTTCAGCTGCTTAAAGAAGTTTTTTTTTTGAAAGTTGTAAGTTAATAGAGAAGAAYAAAAAATTTCAGAAACTGAGTGGTGAGAGTCCATTCCACAGGTGGCCCAACACAGAGGGTGTGAGTCTGACCCTTTGGAGGATCTCTGGCCTCTTCCAGGGGGTGTAGGGGGGCTGGAGCTCAGTCAAACACCTCAAATTCACTGTGGTCTGTGTTGAAGAGTGASCCCAAAGCTTTTTTATTTCTTTTTTTTTTCTTTTTTTTCTTTCTAAACCACAGGAAACAGYACTGATGACTTGGACATATGCACTACAAACCTGTTAGTCCCAGCTCATTTGCTGACAGTGAATTGCCTCCTCRTTAAAGAAGAATGATAACTCAAATYAYAGTTGATGTTGCATTGCAAATAACAAATAAATATCGTAGAGGAGCTTTGGCCGTGATGTTGARTGTTCTTCCTCTGAAGTTTTAAGTGTAATCACTTAATGATGGTGATGTGGGACTAAGTCAAGGGGAAATTGTGTAATGGCACAAAAAGCTGAAGGCACTGATCAGTTCTARCACAGGAGGAATGAGTTCTTTTACMCATGAAACTGTTTCACCCTTGCCAAGTGCCTCAGCTAAGCTGCCTTTTGCTAACCTGRGCCAAACCACTTATTTATGCAGTTCAATGGAAATTTCTTGTGTATGTTTGTTTTTATTTTTTGGTATTTTCTATTATGTTAAAAGAGATATTACTTTTTCTCAWTACACTTTTATGAGTATAATAACTTGACTTTATCCCGTTTTTTATGATGGTTGACCACCAGGAACAGCTGGGATAGGATCACTGCACTTATATTTAAAGGAGCCTCTTGTAAAAAACTGCATGGAACAGTCTCATACCARTAGACTGAAAAAAACAACACTTTGAAACCAAATAAGTGTGTATTAATCTGTWAATCATGTGCCTCTGAGTGGGTGCTCTGTTGGCAGTGACTGTCCCTGYTTGTAATTACTGCAAAAAACTTACAGGAGGAATGGCAACCCCTAAAATTTATAAGCATGGTTAAGGTTTTCAAAAATAAAAACAACATTTGTCTTTGTTCCACCCTTTCGTTTGCTCTTTGCAGGCCACAGGGATCAAACTGTTCTTGAGAGTCCCAACCCTGAAATTTTTCATTCCTCAAACAAAATGAAGATCCTTACAGAGCAATCTGGTTTGAACAACTGAGGATTTTTTAAATAAATAAATGAGTTTGTTCCTTGGTTTTGTGATGCAGCTTTCATGGCATTTAGAAATGGGCCTTTAATGACACATTCTGTCTCAACACTCCTAAATATTCAGTGAGAAGGGCATCAATCCACTGATCTGCTTTCAGACACTTCTGACTAAATGCACCCTAAATTAGGTGACCTCATACATTAGCAAGGTTTATTTCTGCAGCTGAAATCACAGCTCATTTGCTTACCCCTCAAAGAAAAGGGAGGGAAAAAAAGGAAATCTAACCATTTTTCACTCTTTAAAGGAATCCTGATTTGTTGWCCAAGCTCTGTGAGTATTTCATCCCAAATAACAGTATTTAGTCACTGAGGTGGGGCTGCCAGAATAATAGCATTCATCTGAATAAGCCACTTGAATTTATTCTATTTTAYGGTGCTGAAATACCCATATTCATTTGCTTGTTTTCAGTTTGCATGAGTTAATGTCTCTCTTCCACTGCCAATCAGCAAAACACTCAAATAATGATATCAGTGCATGGAATCAGCCCTGACTGAGGGGAACACTGTGTATCCTGTTGTGTAAACAGCCAGACTGATTCTTCCTTCCTAGTTTTTTTTTTTTTCCTTTCCAGCTCCCTTTAAGATGAAATTCTGTGAAGTATTAAACACACAGGGCTTATTCACTTGTTTGTGTTGGGCGAGTGAATTCGGTGCTTGTGGGGGATGCCAGATGGGCTCGGGGAGGGACAGAAGGACTCTGTGTCCCCACCAAGCAGCAGCAGTTTGTGATTCCCAAAATGTGCTGCCAAGTGCCTCAAACCTGACCCACAGGTAAGAGGCTGATTTTGGTACCCTTTTAATCCACAGCATCACTGATGTTGAGGAATCTTTAATGTCCTGGACACTCTGTTTCTTCCTGGTGTGCTGTTGCTCAGCTTCAGCCATCCTTGGAGACAAACTCACCCTGCTCTCCAAAAAACACACAAGGGTGATTGCACTGCTAAAAAAAATCCCAAACAAATACAAAAAGCCCCATAATTCATTTATTTCCCTTTCAATCCTGAGTGGTTGAAAACAACATGCATAAAACTTAAGAGTTTCTGATAGCTTTTCCTGTTTCATATTGCTGTTGCTGGTAAGGAAAGAGATTAATTTTATAAATGCATTCTGTTGTAGCCTGGTGCAGCAGGAAAACAAAAGTCCATGTTAATTTAAAGCTGAAATTTCAAAACAAAAACTTTCCAAAGCACAACATTCTTAATGATAGAGTTTTGTGGACTATTCAGGGTCAGGGTAGTGGCTGATTTCAGTTTAAGCCRTGTGTTAGTTTAACTTGTCCTCGAATTGTCATCAGTTGGAAGAGCTTAATGAATGTGGGTGAAATTCAGAGCTGCACTGCATTTTCCTGAACAATGCATGCCTAAATATTTGCAGTGATTCTGGTTTTTTGTGGCACATTTTGTGCAGTCTGTTTCACAAAGTTTAGCAGAGCAGATTTGGTTTTCACGTTGRGACTTGCTAAATTTATCTTGAGAAYRAAATGYCAGCAGGAGAATTTCTCAGGTTCCGCTTTGTGSTGATTTTCATAATGTTTTTTAAGTTTGAAGGAAGGTGATTAATTTGGATATTTGGGCAGAAAACAAAAGCTGCAAGGGAAACAAATTGGATTTAATCAGGGAGGCTGGAGGGGGCCTTTATTCCAGACAGAACAAAAATTGTAATTTTGTATTGTTTTATCTATTTCACAGCATAGGACTTTGTGAATAATCACAAAAGGACATCARTCATTGCAGGTATTACAATCCAAACCAGACTTAGCACCTTTCTTTCTGGAATGCACCTGCTCAGTCAGATAAATCCTTGTATAAACTTACTACAGGAGGTCTACCAGAATTCCAAAAGAATTGGTGTGTGTGTGTAGAGTTTGCAGCAAATTCTTTAATTAATACTTTTTTTTTTACTGTAGTCAGAAAATGTCCATATTTTTTTTGTGGGAACACCTGAGATAAATCAGAGAATGCTTTGGGTTTGAAGGAACCTTAAAGATCACCTGGTTCTGTCCCCTGCCCCGAATTTGGAAGGGGTTCATCCTTTGCAGCCCACTGTGAATATTTTAGGCTTAAATATTTTTTTTGTCTTCAGTGCCCAAGCTCATATGAAATTATAGAAGCAAAGTGATATATTGACTTCCCTCTGAGTACAGGGCTTTGAAATAAGCTTTTACACCCAGGTGGCTCAGCCAGCAGAGTTCAAACAATAGACACATCTTGGGCTGCTGGATCAGTGTCTCATACTAATGAAGCTGCTGTTTGAAAYACTGGGAGGGTGATTCCTAAAAATCAATCTGTTTGTCTTTAGGCTAGAAAAAGGTAGTGTTAGACATTCATCCTCCCTGTCTCTTCGTTTGGTGTTTAGATCTTTCTGTTAATTATAGTTTCAGCCTTGTTAATTATTATTTCAGTCTAACAAGGTCCTGAAGCTGCTGTTGCTTTGGTTGCACAGTGTAAAAGAAGAGAGGGAAAGAATCAACCCTGAGAGGATCTTTCACTGCTATCCCCAGAGCAGAAAAAAAAAAAAAAAATAAAGGGTGTGAAGGAATAAAAATGAATAGGGAGGAAAGGAGAAATGAGGGAGCACTGTCTGTGTCCTGAGGGGACCTGCTCAGAATTCTTCTGACAAAGCCCCAAGTGCCTGTTTGAATTTGAAATGTTTTTGTTTGGAGATCTCAAATTAAGCTTTAAATCCAGGGCAGAACTCTGCTTTCCAGCCAAAACTCTTGACAAACCTTGGGGGAGGCTCGGTGCATTTCTCATGGTCTCTTCCTGGGGGTCTGGATGGGGTTTTGGCTGAGCAGAATAGGTGGGTTCTGGCTGAGATGGAGGTGATTGTCCCACTGTAGCCCTGCAGGGCTGTGCTCTGCTCTGGTGGCCACAGAGGTGTTGGTGACACTGCAGAGTTTGGAGAAAACCATCAGGGCTGTCCCTGCAACATCCCTCACCTGGGGTGGCCAAAACCCTGCAAGGGGCCAGACCCAGGACAAAAAATGACCAAACTGACCAAAAACTCTGCCTTAGCACGGGGTATCTGCTGAGCAGTGAGAGCCAGGGGAGTGAGAGTGTGTTCATGATTACAGCATTTGTCTCCTGGATGGATCTCTACGGGTGCTGCAGCCCCTCCTTCCCAGGAATGGGCCAGACATTGCTGCTGCTGGGGAGCAGGGAATAAATCTTGTGTTTTCCTTTGCTCCTCTGCACTGGTTTTGCTTTATTAAACTGCCTTTCTCTTGACTCATGAGGGTTTTTTGTTTTTGTGGTTTTTTTTTTCCTGTCTTATTTTCTGTGTCTTGCTGAGTGATAGAGCAGCTTGATGGGCAGCCAAGGTTCAATCCACCACGCAGGAAATCTGAAAGAAGGGGGTGAAATAACCATCTTAACTTGTATTATAATGAGACTTTAACCCCCWGAAACTTCAAATTAGAGACAAACCCGCTCCTCCTGCTTGACCTCAGCACCTGAAGGCCTGCACTGTTAGTGCCATATTCTCAAATGCAAATAGAAAGTCCTGGAAGGGGAAGTTTGAGGATTGTGCTGTGACTTTTGGGCTCTCAGTGGTCCATGTGCAGGTTCTCTGTCCCCAGCAGATGGAGGGAGCAGCTGGAGCTGCCCCAGGGCACAGAGCACTGAGCTGGACACTCAATTTTGGAGCCACACACTGGAACTTGCCAAGCCTTGTCCCACACTTGCCCAGGGACACACACCAATGATCCTGGGACAAATGGGAGCAGGGATTGAGGATGTGCTGCTCTACAAGGAGCAGAGGAAAAACACCACAGCCTGCCCTGGGGATGGAGCTGTGGAGGTTGATGTGGAATTGTGGCCTTTTTCAACCGAGAAATGAGACTTGAGGTGATTTTAGCACAGGAGGGGATATAAAAGGGAATCTGTATTGGAGCTCCAGGGGCAGCCATGGAAGAATATCCACAAAAGCCACCAATTTGACGGGTTTTAGAAAATTAGCATAATTGATAAAAGCACCAATTAGGAGGACAAGGAGTGATGCAATCCCCCCCAGATCAGTCCCCTTCTCTGGAGCCCCTCACCCTTGGTCCCAGCTGTGCTTGCTCATGAAAATGTGTCTCACAGACTTTGGTTCCCAGGAAGAACCAAGATAGGACAGGGACCTTGTACCTCTCAGGGCTCTGAGCTCTGATGTGTGTTTGCTCTTTTTAGCTGGGGAAAAGGGCAGGGAAAAGTACTGGGAAGGTTACAAATAGATAAAAGAAAAAAAGGAAAAAATCATTCCGGCATCCGTGTGAACTCTGACCCCAAACTGGGGCAGTATTTCTGCTGGTGCCGATTTTGCCTGGAAAGAAAGCCATAAATGCCCCAAATCCCTCTTTTTGTGTTTCCCAGGTGCAGTCAGAGTGTGGGTGATCCCCCTGCAGCTCCATCCCCATGGGTTCTGCTGGCTCTGGGTGCCCGTGGCTCCCAGYCCTGCTCACTGCAGCCCCTGCACAGACAAATATTCCATATTCTCCCTCTCTGCAAAGAGCAGAGGCCATAAAACACCAGCTCTGGAGCTTGCTCAGAGGTGGAGATGTAACTCTTCTCTCATCTCKCTTCCACAGCTCCGTTATTCCAGTTGGGGTGGATTTATGGGAGGAGTGAGGCAGTTTTCCTGGCTGTAATACAGAGAACCTATAGAATGAACATCTGGGGAGGGGATCTGACCACTGGTGCAGCCCGTGGGGTGTGCTGGGGCTGTAAAGGGGCTGGGACATGAAAGGGGTTGTGGCTGTGGATGGCATCAGTGCATGACCCCTCTGGGGCTGTAAATGGAGCCAGCAGTGAGTCAGCCAGCAGGTGAGCCCAAATAAAATCCCTTTATTTCCTTGGGGCAGAGTGATGACTCAAAAAAAAATTGTAATGAGGTTTGCTCACAGGAGCGCTGTGAGCTTTGGCTGTTTTAATGTGCACGAAGGGCTTTGGGGATGGAAATGTCTGTAAATCCTGAGGCTGTGGATGGTGGCAGAACCTGGGTGGAATTAGAGACCTTTTCCTTGGGATTATGGACTCATTTTGCTTTATTGGTCTGCCAGGGTTTACTCTTCAGCATTGCTGTGTCTYGTAGCTGGAAGTGCCACAACATCCAGAGCAATAACTGTTATTTCCTCAGTTCCCACTGGACARAACCTGTGTCCTGGCCCCTGAGGATAATTTTTCTCCCCAAACCTGGATGTTACCAGTTTACACAAAACTGGGTCTAAACCCTGTGGAGCTTTCAGATGGTTGAAACACAAATCCTTTYGAATGTGACATAGCATTTCAATAATCTCAGCTTGGCTAAACAAGATCTGGTTATTAATACCAAGAACAAAGTTCCACAACTGTAAGCTGACCACGTGCATGAAAAGAATCGCTGTTTTTATTCATTATCAGTTCTATTTAGAATTCAAGTGTTTAAAGGSCAATGAAGGGCCTGATCCCAGTATATCTACAGTGAAATTTTTAGATAACAAATATTCCCTGTCATGTGGTCTGAGGGAAGGTGCCTTGTGTCATGTCCTCAGTGGTTACACAAAACCAAAATATTGATGCCTGTGTTACTGCAATGCCAAACATGAGTTTGTTAATGTGTCTTAGAGGTGCTCATGTCTGCTTTATAAACATGTTAATTTGTTGGATAGGGGGTTTTTTGCAGCTCTGGGGCTGTCCATATAAACCAGCAGAGCACCCAGATGAGGCAGAGATGATCAGGATCCGTGATCCATCCTAAATCGATTTATTCACGGCTTGTCTTGTGACTCTGGCAAGGACCGTGCTAGAAAAACAAAATTCAGCAGGACAAGGACATCCTCAAAGAGAAGATTTGCTGAGATCAGTGGCAGGAAAAGTCTTCCATGGATTAAATCAAGCAGCAGCAATTGCCCCAAGAGTTTCTGTAGATTCTGCAGAAGTTTCTCTGTCATTCCCAGCTCCATGTGCACAGCTTTCCACACAAGACCAAGTACTAAAAACAAAGTTCTTCTAACTTTTCATTTAACAAATGTGAAAATACAAGATGGCTGGTGCAGGAGGAACAGAATGTGCCACAATATAATGTACAGCCATTTCTACAGAGCACTTCACTGTGACACATTTATTAGTGCTCTTTCCCAGAGTTAAAATCATATATCTCAGGGACAAAACTCTGCAYGCTGCCAGCAACATATGGCTCATCATGGAAACAAACAGAGATTGAGCTCAAAAAAAGGCATCCTGTAGGTTTTGCTGCAGCCACCGAGGTCTCAAATCATGAAATTAAAATATATTTCCAGTAATTACTGTCTGCAGTTCATAATTACCCAGCATATGCAGASTGGTGGGAGTTTCTTGGCAGAGCTCTGGAGGGTTTCCAGCAGAAGGGACTCATCAGGAGAGATGAAATCCAGGCACGACCCCTCTGCTGTGGTGTTGGGCTGCTCTGTGCTGGACTCTCCCTTGAACTTAAAATTCTGGGACTCCAGGAATTACATATCCTCAGGAAATACATAACACATCCAAGGGAAGATAAGTTTTTAAATTATCATCACTCCCTGCCCCCCCACAGGAACAGAGAATACAACTTTTGAATTATTTTGTATAATAAGAGACAGAGTGTCTGTTCAAGAGCCATTGATCATTTCAATTGCTCATCTCCTGCTACCCTTGTGCTTAAAACAGATAGATTTTTTTCCCCCTGGTTCATGACACACATTTTTACTGAAACTCTCATGCTCAATGCTCAAATCAAAAGAAAACACAATACTTGAATAGAGGGAGGAGCAGAAGAGGGCTGACATTGTTTAAAACTGGCTTAACAATGCATTTGCCATCGCTCTTCATCCACCTCGAGATACCTCCATCTGCTTCTTCACCTGTATCTTTGGCACCTGAATATTTTGTGTAACAAAATTGAAGTGCAAAAATTCTTGTTTTAGATCAAGGGAAGATTTTTACCCTTGTGATACTTGGTACCATCAGAGAGCCCTTGCTCTGCCTGGGGGCGTTTCCCCTCCTCTGCTCCCCCTCCTCGTGGGGAAGAGGTTCCTGTTTGCTCTTTTTTCACCTCCTGGCAAGAACAACACTCTTGGCTGGGTTTTTCCAAGATGTTGTGGAACCAGGAAATTATTTAGCTTGGAAAAGACCTGTAGGATGTGTCTTTCCACTTGTTGCTAACATGGTTTTCCCACTGGGACGATGCTGGTGTGAGAAGCTCCCCATTTTAGGGAGATCTGGAAAATGGAAGGGTGGGGTTTTTGTAGCATGATATTAAACTGTGTTTTGAAGTCAGGTCAAAGCATGAAATGCAGGTAATCCCTGAAGAGATAGGTGACAAAATAAATTTTAATACTCACCCATGGTGGTACTAAACGGAACGTGAATTTCCCTATGAAGAGCATGGATTATAACAAAATCTCTTTTTTAACCAATTAAAGTGGCCAAAGACAGACACTGGCTCACTCCCTGCATGTCTGGCTAAAACCTTTCCAAACTGTTTTTAATTCAGTACCACATCTATCCACGCTGTATTTCCAGCCTCAATCATTTACATTTTACAAGTTCAGACAAATATCTTCATGCATTTTTTCCCAAGGTTTCATCATTTTTCAGTGACCTTGTAAATGTCTTCGCTTACTTTATTGCACTTTTTAAAACCTCTCTCTAAATCTCTTCTTTGTTGGATTGTCTCATCCACTTTTTTTTTTTTTGATAAACTCTCATGAAATTTAGCTTTGAGGCTGATAGGCAGTGAAATAGAAATGGGACCAAATAACACAGCTGTTGACTGCTTTCCTAGGACTTGCCCTAGTTTTACTTRTAAAAATTCTGATGTTTTTCTCCCAGTGTCAACTTTTAATATAGAAAATGACTGGATTCAGAAGGTATCTGTTAAAAACATTATTATAACACAATTGATCTGGTTATTTTTTCGCATGATTGTAGTTTTTTTTTTTCTTCTCAGATTGATCTTCAGGTTAACTATCTTACTTTAAYATAAATAATGTAAAGTTTGATGATTCTTAGTGGAGCTACTTTTTTCGGTGGGGCAGGTATTTAAATACACACCAGGGTAGATGTGACAGAGAGGAGCTTAAATTTGAGAAGTCATCCACTCTAAAAATAGAAGTCAAACAACAAATACAACTCAGAATTATTCCTRCTGTAGTTTACTACTTATTTTTATRTTTACATRAATAATTATTTTTCARTAYAGTCATTAATGTTGTCRTTGTGGAACAAGGCGTGCAGCACGTACAATAAATCCCATGCAGCAGGCAGGGGGTGATCAATGAATAAACAAAAGACCAAAATCACCTTGTGGAAAGCTGTAAAGTCACCTAAATATTATTTTCCTATTATTTCTGTTATTTTTTATTAAATGTTTTATCAGCTACAAAATAACCCAGGCTTGATTATAGCAAATTACCTTTTCAGTCAATACTTTAACCTTCCAAAAGAGATATTARTATGAAATATTTTAAGCTCAATAGAGTTAATTAGCACTGAGCATTTCAAGGGATCTCCAGGAGAGGAATATTTTCTATCCCAGAGCTCCTGTGCTGCTGCAGCTGGGAAGGTGATGGCAGGAGAGGTGGTTGTACATTATTTTGCTGCTTTAAACTTGGGGTTATTTACTTTTTTTTCTTTCTAGACAGCTGTGGCTCTTTGTATCACTTTTCATGGTTGTGCAGATCTAGTCTGCCTTAGGGCAGCAATTTTCTRGGCTTCAGAGAACTCTTGTGTAAGTGGAAAGGGAGGATGAATAAACACATTGGTTAGCCAGCCAAGATGAAGTGTAGGTCTGCTCTTGCATAACATCCAGCTCTCTGTGTTTATAAAAATAAAGCAGAACCATTTCGAGTTGCTTTAGGTTCCCTAGAGGAAGAAGAGGAATTTTCTGGGGGGAGAGGTAAATATTTCAAGAGAAAAATATCCTTTTCTTATCATTACCTAGATCATRGTCTCCAGTGGGAACTCTCAGTAAAAAATTGCATTTACTTTTCAGAGCTCTGTACCTCAAATACTTTGATAAAGACATGACAGCAGTGATTAGGATTGTTGTTGTTGTCAGAATTTGGGATGAAGTTTTCAACAGTACTCACCCTCCTCGTTCTGCTCTATTTCAGTGCAAAGTGAATTAGGATAAAAGCTGAATATCCAGACATATCTGAATGCTTAAAATCCCAAACAGCAGGGAAACAGGCTGGGCATGCAGGGCTGTTAATCATCTCTACAGGTCTCYAGGACAGAAAATGGAATATTTTCTGAAATGTTCAGAAAATAATCCTATAATATAAATAGAATASAAGTATTCAAGTGGGGCTTTAGGCAGGGTGGCTGTGCCTGTGCTGGGAGTGTGCCCCGTGGAGGAATGGTTGGCATTCCCCCACTTCGAGAGGTTTTGGGCTCTGAGCTTTGGCAGCCCCCAAACCCTCCCAGCAGATATTTGTCTGTGTGCTCAGCATTCCCAGACAGTTCTCTCCAGCTTTTCCTTGATGTGCAGTTTTTGATATGAACAATGGGTTTAATGATGAGCTGCCTCTCTTGACTTGTCAGCTGTGACCTCAGTTTGATGTCCCCAGTCCTYRTWCTGAAGGGACTGTGCCCAAAYMGCCCCCATTCTCTTTGGAATTCCAGATTTTGCAGTTTTTTACATTCTTTCCCTATCTCTGCCCAGAGAATCTCTACCCCAGGCTGATAATTCCAAGCTTGCTCAGCTTGGCTGTTTCTAAGCCTTTCCAAACCTCAGCTGATTTTTTTTCCTCCTCTTTTTGACCTTTTACATTTCTYCTATTAACAGGGAGGAGCAGAAAGGTGCAGACATTCCTCAAGGCAACTTTTCCTGGAGAATCCTCCTTCTTTTGCTCATCCTTCAAGGCTCCTGCTACATTTAATGCTGTCAGATACTTGTCAGCCTCATGTTTGCACMTCCCTGCTAATTACTGAATATTAATTTATCTTCCYATTAGCTACCACGGYCTTCTTGTCTGATTTCCATGGCTTKATGGCCACTTCTCAGCAATCTGGTTTAATGGATGACTCTTCATTAAGATCTGGATAGAGATATCACTGTGGGGCTTTTTGTAGTGCTTCATTTAAAAAAAAAAATAAACTGAACCATTTCAAACACTGCTGGGACTCGGGGGTGTGTGTGAAAATCCTTGGAAAAGCAGAAAGCCATTTTRAAAATGCAGAGTGTTTTAAATATTTTAGTACCTTGGCAAAGTGTTTATCACGTTTCAGRTGTGGGTAGGAGGTGTAGCATTCTCAGCTCCTAGAAACTACAGGTTACTGATCAATGTAACCCTTTAAATTGTATTTTCATTAACAAAGGTGAAAACTTGCAAGTATTTTTCATGGAGTGTCTAACACAACTGTTTCCTTGTAAAGTTTTGGAACAGATATGCTGATTTTGCTTTTAGGCCATTTCTTTTTTGTCACATTCTTCCCATTTCAGTTTTGCTCCTGGAAAAAAAAAAAAAAACCAAACCCACCCTGAAATGAGAACGGAAAAGGGGAAATCTAACATCACACAATTTTTTTACCTTTTTTTTTTCTGAAAAAATTTTTGTGATTTTTTTTTAAAGCATCCTGCTTTTTGGTGAGATAATAACAATAAAATAATTTCAATCAACCTTTGAATGCCCAGTCTGACCAGACACTGTGATTTTTGGGAAGCTCAGAGGGACTGAAGGTTGTGCCTGAGAGGGAACCCTTGAGCTGTGTCTGATTCCACCCTCCCTGGATGGTTCTCCAAGGAGCTGCATTGGATTTCCTGGCTCTTTTTTCATGTGGTTCTCAGCAATTCTTCCTGATGAAGTTCATGGGGAGCCTCAGCAATGATTGAGCACTGATTTGTCCTGCTGAGGGGCAGATGYTGGGTTTTAGCCACTGGCTGTGCCAACAATCAGTCCCTTTAATTGTCCCTTTGAAGTCTCAGCACTGGAAGTTGAATTGTACAATTTGTGCTTCTAAAAGGAGGCTGCTTTTYCCTCCTTTGAATCTTTCTGTCCTTTAGGACTTGATTTTGAACCAGGGGTCAGGTTAAGGCAAGATTCTGGCAGTGAAACCACTCCTTTTTGGGAATTTTATTCAAAATTAACTAATTGGGGACCACTGATTTTTTTTTTTTTACAGTGAAAGCTTTTAACAGAAATGTGTAACTTTAGGCTAAGCTTTGGAGAAAGGTATCTCTGGTCTAGAAYGATTTTGGGTATGTTCACAGAAACAAATGTGTTTTAATTTACTAGGAAAATAAAGGGAGGATCTCCTTGGTTTCTTTTGTCTCCTATTGAATTTGAACATGTTAATTTTGGAGAGAATTGGAGCTGTGAGGAGCAGGCATTTGATGATAWYACAGAATCATGGAATGGTTTGGGTTGGGAGGAACCTTAAAAATCATCTCCATGAGCAGGGCCAACTTCCACCACCCCAGGTTGATCCAAAMCCCACCCAACCTGACCTTRGACACTTCCAGGCAYAAAAAAAAAATACAAATCCCCTTTGTTAAGACATTTCCTGATGTTCTATGGGCTGACTGCAACTCACCCTCCTGTCCTGGGATGTTTAAACCCTGTTTGCTGTGCACCCCAGAGGTGAGCAAAGCTGAGGGACGAAGGGAGAGCTGAAATCAGCCTGGAAAATGGATTTCTCCTGCAATCACAGCTGGAATTGCTCTCGTGGTCACAGAGCTGCTTGCAGGGGCTGGGCTATGATGGAATTTTGTGCTACAGACCAGGGAACCTGATGGAATCAGATTGATGGAACAAAATCAGACATTCAAAGGAGAGGCAATTAATCCTTCGTTTAAAGGCACTCAGATCAGCAAGACATCTCCTGCTAAGGACATAAATAAGGCTTTAATGTGGGCTCCATGATAGGAAACTCCTGCAGAGGCATCTATCAGCTTGTGGAATGGTGATTTGCAGCTCACTGAGGAGTCAGAGACAACAGCTGACGATTTCTAAAGGTTTTTTTGCTGCTAGCACTCACAGCAGGGTTAACCTCTCACTCAAGGAGAGGGCCTGGCCCTTCAGAATATTKGTATCACTCTAATTTTCTGCTGTTCTGAAGAAAATTAAACATTGGTTTGAAGAAAGGTGAAGGTTGTCTCTCAGAAAGGATACATTGAAAAATCTTACATTGAGCTTGAGTTCATCTATGCAAATAAAAAAGGGCTGGTCTGTCATTAGGGTTGATTAATCAGACTAAGAGCATTGCTCATTAGGCTCAGCCAGAATACTCATGGATGCTTTGAGGCAGATCTTAAAARAAAAAAAWGRCCTTAAAAAAAMCAAACTGAAAAACACTGTCTCTTGTAATGTGYTTCCCTGTTGAACACTGTGTGAGTGATTTTATTCTTTTGTGGAGGTTCTCTGCTGTTTTTTCTTAGTTTTAYTGAGGTTGGAAGCTGTCATGTCCTTGCCAGCTTATCTGATCATGATGAAATCTGTTTGGCTAAAGAAGGAAAATCAATACTCTGAAGACCAAACTGGCACCAGTGGGATCAAACCTTTGGCTGGTGGGTGCTGAGCTCATCTCTGTGTCCAGGAAAAAGTGAATTTGGTACAATTCCCCCAATCACACAGTTCTCATTATCTCTTACCCAACCTGTGTGAATTAAAGATTTCTTAAATTAACTTTTTTTAAGATTTCTCTATTTTCTTCCTTGCCCTTTCTGTGCCAGCACTGAGGATTGGCTCATTATTAGCCAAGCAGTAGTAGGTTACCTTACAAGCAGCCTCAACAGCAATATATAAAAAGAAAAAAGGGAAAAAAGTGAGTTTTAATTGAAATGTTGCAAGTGTATAGGATCAGTCACACTGAAAAATCTGTGCCAGGAATTTCCAAGGAGCTCTGGAGGAGTCAGGACACAAAGATACCCTCAGAGGTGAGAAAATGAGTTGGAGCAGCCCCACACAGCATCCACACACCAGAGCAGCCTCATGCAGTGATTTTATTTTATTTATTTTATAAACAGTCACTGAAGCTTCTCCATCACCATGGCTGTTACTGAGTGCAGAAAATTGATTTACTGTCCTTGGAGTGAGTGAATAAAGCAGGTAAATATAAATGCTCATCCCAACCCTTTCTCCATGTAAATTAAAAATACAAAGAGAGGTCAGAAGAGGAACTTTGCCTACAATGTGGTACTAAATCAAGCCTTTGTGACAAGTTAAATTATTAAATTGATTGTCCTTATTCTTTGAGCTCATCTGTGTGTTGGTTTGAGGGGGAAAGGGCTGAAGGGTCGATATTGCAGGGCTGGAACAGCTGATCCCACACACTGCAGGATCATTTTCCTTTCCTTCCTTCTGATGCCTGATGTGACCCAGATCTATTCTGCCACAAAGATCCCCTGGTTCTTGAAAACCTCTGCTGAACCTCTCTCTTCCAAAATATGAGAGGATAACCCAACCATTCAGCTCTGATGTTGGCAGAGTCCCCAAGCAGTAAATTCCCTCGACACTCTCTCAAAGGCTGCATGCTGAGTAACTGATCCAATTTTCAGAGTAGATTTTAATTCTGTTCATTAATTTGTAAAGCAATTACCTACTCGTGTAAAGTCAGCATGCTTTAAAGAAACAACCAAGAAACCAAGGTGATGGAAAAACAGCTACAAGGCTCAACGATGTTAAATTCCTGTTTTTAATACTAACTTTGCAAGTGCATAAACGTTTTGTTGCATCCTGCAGATAATAAAATACATATGTTAAACTGATCATCCTTGTTTCTTTGCAGCGTTTACACGTGGTAAACTAAATGACTATTTCTACAAACCAAAAGTGGCTTTTTAATATAGATTAGTGGACTCAATTCTTTGTTCACGCCGCATTTGCTGTTATAAATCTGTCAATGGCAGCCTTATTACATCTGATTTATCCCTGCTCTGCTGTGCAGGAGCTGAGCTGGGTTTTGAGTGGGTCAATAGTGAATCAATCCTGATGAACTCTGAGTATTTCTCTCGTGGATCTGCTGCTGCTTGAGGTGTCCCTGTGACTGCAGCAGGACAGGGGGATGTCACTGGCAGGTCCCAGCCCTGTTCACCTTCCTTTCTTTCTGCTAGATGGGATCAGAAATATGGGAGCATTTGCACAAAAAGGCTGAGGATTTTAGTTCCTTTAAGCCTTAAATGCATTTTCTGCTTTTAAATCATTATATGGCTTCAATTTAATTGATATATATATATATATATATATATGTTATTAATGAATAAAAATTCACAGATTCATTTAGGTTGGAAATAGACCTCTAAGAACACCAAGGCCAACCTTTAACTGATCACCACCTTGTCAGCTCAGATTAAGATTTGATCTGTGGAGTGTTCACGGGAGCAGTTTCATGGCCTTTGCTGGAATTGTGCATATGAATAAAGAAATAGAATATGATGTTTGTGGGATTGAGGTCTGCCCTTTGTGTTCTCAAATGGAATGTTTATTTGTTTAAATTCTGGCTTTATTGGAATTGAAAATTAAAAAAATAGGTCCCACAAACTTCATGAAGCCATTTCTTCCATCTTACAGTAAAAAAGCTTATTTCTGGAATTATATCATCTACTTTAGGCATAATTAGAACAAAGCACTGCTGTTTCCTGCTGCCACAGCAGACTTGGCCTTTGCAAGCTGGGTGTGCAGGAGGCATTCTGTGCTTCAGCAATTTAAATTCATTTTTTCATTTAGGAAAATGAGCAGGTAATTGCGTTTAGTGCATTGCAGATGTATGAAATCAGCCTGTGGGGCTGAGCTGCAKGCAGCTCTGGCTGTCTGGGCTGTGTGGGTTTTTTCCCCCTTTCCTACCAGGATCTGGTTTCCTGCAGGTGAATTGTTGGCATCTTCTGAATATCCCTCTCCTTTGGGAAAATCTGCATGTTGAGGRTGTGAAAATTCATCTAGAAACCCAATTTTTGTGCACTGGAGACTCGGGAAGTCTTTGCTGTGCCCCTGAGCTGGGCTCCTCTCCTCTCTTGGGAAGGTCAATATTTAATGCTTGAACTAGTGACTTTTTCTATCTTTTTTTCTACAAACCTCGTGGCAGATGTTAAAGGCAGCGTTGCAGGAGGTGAACACCTTTAGGAATTCAAAGTGAAGATTCTCTCCTGGCTCCTTCTGAAGGCTCAGAGAAGTACTTGCCTCACTTCCTCGCCAAAAATCCTGGTTCTGCTGTGAAGCTGAGGCAGAAGACACAGCAGCTTTGTCTGTCACCGGAAGAGAAATAGAAATATGTGCAAATACGTATTTTTAAGTGGAAAAAGAGTGAGCTGGGATCAATGGCAGGTKATTCACAGCCCTTTGCATATTTGCTTTCTAACCGAGTAGGAGTGAGCACAGTTCAGCTCCAGTTTTTTTCTACACACACCTTGGACTTCCTCAATTCCTCAACCCATCTGACTTTCATGGGAGCCAGAACATGGAAAACCAGCTTTTTTTGACCCAGAATAGCTGGTTCTTGTCTATTATTTATCTTAGMCATTTCTATTACTGGAAGATTTGAAGGAAATATGTCATTTTAAACCTCACTAGTGTGTGGGGGATTCTTTGCTTTTCTTTTTCTCTCCACTTTTACAATAAAAAAAGCATGAAGGAAATTTTTCAGAAGTTAGAATTGGGGATTCCTATTGCTGTTAAGGACTATTTCAGAGCAGAAACTGAAACTCTTGATCATCACAGATGAGAGGGAAAGACAGTTACATGAAAACCTRCACTCCTGATACAGTGATATTGGTACAATACTTCCTTAATGCCAAATCAGGGCAAAGATTTGAATGGATTGGAATTTTAATTGYTTAAAGAAAATTACTTAATGTGCCATTGAATCAAATTCTTTTGCTGGTTGCAGCACTGACTTGGTATTCTAAATTTTGTACATTCAAAGCATTTATTTTTGTGTTGGATATTTCTTTAAAGGTTATTGTCACCCAATTTGCTTYTTTTAGGGAAAGGTTATCTTAAAAAATAACTGTTGATAAATGGCTCTGACAACACAACAGACTGCCCAATTTTTTTTCTCCTGAAATTCCATTTTGAGTGGATTTAGGACTCATGTGTTCTCAAGATAAATCTTTGATTAAATAAAATTAAATACTTGACTTCTGAAAGGTCAGCAGGCTATATATAGCTAAGATTATAAAAATATTCAGAGCACTAAGGAACAGTTTCACCTTATTGATGCAAAAATTGTAATCATAGGGACTGAATGTGTAAATGAGTAAAATACTCACATGAATTAAGTTGAACATGAATTATTTTTTAGCTGTTTCATCCAACACCATTAGAATCCTTTCCACATATAAAAATGAATGTGGTTTGAATCCACTTTGTTAAGTATTGTGTTAGACATAAGTAAATAGTTTAATTTTGAGAAATCTCTGCTATTCAAGTGTTATATTTGGTGTGTAAGACTGTACACAGAAGCGTGTGGACAGGTTATTATAATCTGAGAAAAAACGTTTAATCAACTACAATTAGATTTTCAAGGATACCGTCAGCTGAAAGGTGAGAAGTTCCATGCTTAGAATTAATCTGAATTTCTTTCTGTTGAAAAAGAACACAGAGAAGGAGTGCTCAAGTTGCCCTCAATTTGTTCTGTAATTTAGGCTGCAACCTTTCTTTGCAGATACATCCTGGAGCAGGGTGAAGTGTTGCTCCAGCGTGTGAGYGTCTATAAAAGTTGTATAAATGGAATATAGAATTAGATTATCAAGAGGAACGTCAAGTACCTGTGCCACAGATGTAGTAGGTGAAATCCAGCAATCCATCTGTAAATTTATTGGGTAAATACAGAGCAACTGAGCATAACCTGGAATCTGAAATACAATGTATAGAAAATTACAACTCTGGTGTCAGTGCAGGCAACACCAAGGTGGTCATTAGCAATGTGTTTTATTATCAGAACTGGCATTTTTACATAGAAAGATTTGCATTTTTATTTGGTGTTTGCTGAGGTTATTCCATGTTCTTCTGTGAGTGGWTGGCACCATCTGAATTTTTGCCCAATTTGTGCAGACTTTAATCTTCAGTGCATAAATCTGCTTATCAGATTGTTTTCTGAAGGACCTTGGGAGCAATTTTTACAAAACTAAAGTCATTTATTCCTTTCTCCTGTGGTTTGGGACGAGCTCTTTCTCCYGCTCCTCACCTGAGAAGATCCCTTGATGCACAGTGCTGATCCTCCTTGGTTTTTACCAGAAATTTTCTTAAAAACTTTGCAGCTCTTGGGGCTTCCAACAAAACTGCCCCAGCCCTTGTGAGAGATTTCTGTCTCCTGAAACCCACAGGAACCTCAAACTCCTGGCACAAACTGGGACATTTCAGAAGGTGGGACTCGAGTCTTTCCCCTTTGAGTGTGGAGTAAATAAAGTTCATCTCTGTCCTTTAAAACTCTGGGAAAACTCAAGAGATTTCAATTTTCCTGTTCCCAAAAGCAGAAAGTTTAGATCCCAGTGCAACATTGCAAATGAAGATTTTATGTTCAGCGTTATGATGATGCAAGCCACAGCAATGTGGAATGCTGCAACAGACAGATGTAGATGATTATTTAAAATGTTTTTGTAATTCAGTTGCCTGATTCCATTAGTTTGTAASTGTCTACTACTCAGCATAACGAATAGGAATTTTATGGGGAATCAATTAGGGTGGGAAAGCATATTCTGTAGCTCTTATGATCTGGAAAGATAAGAATTCAGGAGCAGAAATGAAGTTTCTCATTTTTCTCAGAATTCAAATGAATTATACATCTGCTTCAGGGAGCAGTTATGAACCGTGGCTCTTCACACAAAAGCTGTTTGGGAAAAAAACCTCGTATTAAACCCCAAAATTTAACTCAGTGAAAGAGCCTATTAAATAGCATGGAACAGCTCGGGTAACACGACCAGAAGAAATAAAATTCATCATCAGAACATTGGCAGGCTCGTGGCAATGGCTGGGAACGAGTGAATTGTTCWCAGAAAGCTCCTTAGTAATGGATTAGAGTAATGGATGCCTTGAATTAGACTGATTTGGTGCTTAGGGTAGAAATGCAAGATCCTAAACACACTACAAGAATGGGGTGTAGTTATGTGGAATTACATAATTGCACTTTCATTGCTAAGCTGATTTTTTTGCAGTGTAGGAGAGAATGTAAGAGGATTTGTAACTGAATTAGGAGCTGGGATCCTATCACAGGCAAGGTTTTGGATGTAAATTGGTGCTGATGGCAGGGAAAGCTGCATCCCAAACTCATGTTCCAGCAGGAAAACCATTTGGTAGGATATGARCTTTCTCCCTTTATCAGCCCGAGTGAGCTCTGTGGAGGGTTACTGAGGTATAAAATTAAAGCACTGACTGTCAGATTAATGATCTTTGAGGATCTGAGCAGCCTGCTTGAGCTCAGACTTAGGCCAAAGAGAAAACTTTGAAATTCTTTAATTTTACTTCCAACATAGCAATAATAAAAATGCCCCATTTCTTTTTTTGGTGGATGTCTTATTTTCGTTGTCTGCTGTAGCTTTGGTTTCCTCACAGTCCAGAAATTTTTGCTTTCTTCCTTTTTATTTCCTTATATATTATTATCTGAAAARTGCTGAAAACAAGTAAAGTAAAAATAAAAATTACTTTTTAATACCTTATAATTGAGTAACTGGAAATAAACTAACAGCTCTCTTATTTGGTCTCTGTATAYAGCATATGTGCAGTGCTGAAGGCAAAAATTACTGTTGCCTATAAAGCCAACAAAAAAAAATCATAAAAAGTTGGGAATTTTCCTAAAGATTCTTCMGAATGCCACCAGCAGCAACCCGGGGAATAGGATGTGTAGCTGAAGTTTTGTGTTTGTTTTTAATCTTTGGAGGACTTTCAGAGAAAGGATCACCATTCCCTCTATAAAAAAAAAATTAGATGAGTGAGTGAAGAACATTAGATAGAAACCTGTTCTCCCTGAGGTTCATGTTATGGGAAGAAATAAAGTCCTTTGCATTTATTGTAACATAACCCTCCTCCTTGCCACTGCTCATTTTATACACCAGTGGTTGGTTTTGTATTCACATGGCTGTTTCAACCACGATTTTTTCACACATCCACAGATGCTCTGCCCTGGAGAGCAGCCAGAGCAGTCCCAGGGTGCCTCTCATTTTATTTGATTTTGGTGTTTTTGTGAGCCCTGTCAAACCTCAGAGTCTGCCCCAGAGCACTGTCAGTGGCCTCCTTCTCCAGTGCTGCCTGCTCTGAATTCACACGGAGGGTGCTGACCTTGGGATTCTCTGGAATCCACAGAACACCTTTAATTCTCATAAATTCTGTTACAAATTCTTTATCTCTGCTCTTCATTTTAGCACTACAASCCTAAACAGAGGTTTATGTCCCATGGCCATGAGATTCCAATATAAATATGTACTGCAAATTAGAGAAGTTGTRTCCTTTACCCTAAGGATGGCTTTGTCTACTGAAGGGGTTGTGGTGCAAAGCTGAAGTGGAATTAAAGCTGAATCTGGTTTGTTTCTACCAATTTTAGAATTTCTAACTCATTCTCTTAAATGAGAATAGTAAATGGGATCCTCCAAGCTATTTCCCTGTGAAGCCTTCTTGAAGTTTTGGGAGTTGAATTAAAGTTTTTGGTCATTTAATGTCAGAATTTATTAGAACATTAAACTTTAAATCTTGGAAGACATGAATACATGTCTTTGAGTTTGTGACGTTTATTATCCCTTTGCCATTCTGTTAAATCCCTTTAGACTTTTTTTTTCTGGAGTTTTTAGGGCTTTATTAAATATGATTAGGGAGTTGTTCAGCCATTTATGCACAGGGCTGTGTTTGATCAGCTGGAGTTTGGTGCAATTACATCAGTAAGAAATGAGGGTGCTCATTGACAGGGATGGATGTACAAGTTTAATATACAAGGTGTGCACAGGTTCATTCCTCTGGCAGAGCTGTTCACTATTTATTCTTTATAAAMCAGAAGAAATCCTTCAGTTCAATCTTCTAGGCTTTGTTTTAGGCTCCTAGAGCAAGACTTTTGCTACTGTCACGTTTACTCAACAGCTTTTCTGCCTGGTGACTCCATCAGTTCTGCCCAGGCCATTCTCTGGGAGTTTCTTTCCAGTCAGTGTGTCCCAGTGCTATTTTAATTAGTAATTAAATTAGCTACATTCCACAACAATGCTGAGCCCCAGCCTGTCTGAGTTTTCATACATACTCCCCTTTTCTGTGTGCTTTTCTCCATCCTCTGTTTTCCATTTCACTCATTGCCCCTCTCTGCTCCCCAGGCCCCCTAGGATGAAATGTGATTGCCTATTGCTTTCTGCAAGGCAAAAATATCAAAAATATTATTTTTTTCCTCTTTATTTCTTTGCCTTTTAAAGTTTCCAGGTTACCATCAATTTCTCTATTCCCTATTTCACGTTTACTGGCTGCTGCTACAATTAATTTAGTCTTTGTGCTGAGAACACCCATATTATTTTGTCAYAAACTTTTACAACAGATTTTATTCYCCCCCTTGCYTGAATTAATTTCTCATTGGTTTTTKTGATGCTGAGCTTAAGGATTYTGTCCTGAAGTTGGGAGGAAAGCTGAGGTGTTTCAATGCAGCCTGGAGGTGCCAAGCTTTGGATGGAATTTTATTTGAGACAGCAGAGAGAGCACTGTCAAAAAAGTTGATAGACTTTACATTCCATTAAATTCACATTGAATTCTTGCAGTTACCATCAGACAGAAAAAGTATTGAGCTGTTCAGCAGCAGATCTTCACAATTTTTTGTCTCCAAGCCTTGGAGAGGAGCAAGTTTCACTCAAAGAATGTGGAACTGTGGATGTCCAGCAAGCCAGCTGGTCTGGGACTAAAGCACTTCCCAGTCTCTGAATCTTTTGACCTCCCTTAAGCAGAGAAATGCAAGTCAGCAGCTTGAGATGGAAATTTTTAATTAATTACTGCAAAGTAATTAATAAGCAAAAATTTATACCTGTGCCATATGTCTGGTTTGCAAATGTGTGCACCTGCAGAGCGTGGGCAGGAGGAGAGAGGCAGCCCTGGGGCAGGTCAGGAGCACAGGCTGATGTCAGCAGGACATTTTCAGTGCAGTTATTTGATTTTGTTTAAGGATTAACATTTTTGCTTTTATATTTTTTATTTTTATTTCTTTTTCTTTGTTTGTTTTGTTGGTTGGTTGCTTGTGGCTTTGTTTGGTTTTTGGTCTTTCTTATTTTAGAATAAAGAGATAAGAGGGCTTTTCAAAACACATAAAAAATTTAATGGGAGCCCACAAGTTAATTTTTTATATTTCCATTTTCTTGGGAGCAGCATAGGGACAGTACAACAGAACTGTATGTGYAGGAAAAATCCTAAAAATKCAGGAAATTAYATATATTTGGGGATTCSTGGAAGTGTCYAAGGTCAGATGGGSCTTGGAGCAACCTGGTTTGATTGAAGACATCCCTGACCATGGCAGGGGTTGGACTAGAAGACCTTTACAGGTATTTTCAAACCCAAAATATTTTCTGCTTCTATGGATAAATGGGTAATTTGATTAAGTGTTGTCAAATTGGAGAACAAAAAACCCAACTTTTGAAAAATGCAGAGCACATCCATTTCCTTGAATACTTGATGTGGGAAAGAAAAGACTCAGAGCCCAGAAGGAGGAGGGTTTTTCTGGTGCAGGAGGAGGGTTTTTCTGGTGCAGGAGGAGGGTTTTTCTGGTGCAGGAGGAGGGTTTTTCTGGTGCAGGAGGAGGGTTTTTCTGGTGCAGGAGGAGGGTTTTTCTGTTGCAGGAGAGGGTCCAGGATGGGCTGAGGATGGAGAATTGAGCAGTGCAGGTTCTCCCTGCCAGAACCTCTGAGCTGTAAACTCTAATAATGATAATTATTGTTCATTCAGCTCATTCAGCACATGTTTGGTGCATGTTTAGAAGGCTCTGTGGAGGTGAAAGCTCTTGTGGAGGTGCTGCATTTGGTGATTAATTGCCATGATTAATTGCAGAGTGGTTGGTGCTCCTGCTGCACATCCTTTTAGGAGAGATCCTTTTAGGAGGGTGAGGAACCCTGTCACAGCCAATTACTGCCTGTGAAGGGCTGAGAAAAGGGAACTGTGAATTGCTAATCCATCACAGGACTGCTCTTGGTTTAGCTCATTTATCAGGCAAGAGATTCTAAAATTCACGGAGTAGATTCTTCACTCTTTTAACAGATTTAATTATCGTGTTACACTGAGTTATGCCAACTGAACTCCACGTGTTCTTGATTTTTTTTGCAGAAGATTGCTGCCTATCCCTCTGTTTGGGCTTTATCAAGGTCTAATACTTGTTTCCAGGAATAATTAATATAAACAAAATAGTATAGATAATATAAACGTATTATAAATAATATATACGACGTTATAAACAATATATAGTAAATGTCAGTGTTTCTTTTGATTTTGACATTTATTTTGTTTGAGATGTTGAGTGAGCTCAGCAGAGWAGAGACTGAGGGAGATGGGACCTGGATACAGAGAAAAAGGGAGGCTGGACCAAAACCTTGCAGGACAGGAAAAAGGGGTGAAAGAGGTTTTATAAGATTGTGCAGTTACTGATATCTGGCAATTTCAAAGACAAGGGTGGGGTTTTTTTAACTTGAGGTTTTGCACTGGAAAATTTGGTAATTACAATTTTTTAAAACCTTTTATTTGCAATAAATAGGAATGCAGTTTCCTTGAAGGTTTTTAGAAACAGATTTTATTTTTTTTTCTCCAGTGTTGAGCATGACTGAGTATTTTTGCTTGTTTTCTACTACTAATTCCTCATACCCTATTCTAATTCTTGAATTTTCCACTACTTTTTTACTTTTAATGCACATTATTTACTTTTAGAAGTGCTTGAAGCTGCCTGTAGAGTTGGTGACGATGTTATATTTATTTTCTAGGTTAGCTCATGATTTCCCCCGTGATGAAGGGTACAGATAGGCCTTTTCAAGATTTGAAAGAAACTTTGTCAGCTGGTCCTTATCAGCAGCTTCTCTCTGTCCCTGCAGGGCTGTCCTTGGGATGCTGCTGGGAGACACAAAAATCACCTTGCTGGCAATTATATTGTAACATAATTGTGTGTTTTGTAAAGGCACTTCTGAACAGGAAGATTYTGACATTCATTTAACTCTTCCTGCTTTCACTCCTCAGAAGAAGCTGAAATGCCCCCAGAGTTTAACAGAGCATTATTCAGCTGAAGGGATGTGATCCACAGGGATGCAGGTGGCCACAGTGTGAATTTGTGGGTGAAAAGCACTTCATTGAGCTGACATAATGAGATTTTGGGACCTTTATATCCTTCAGTACTCGTGTCATGCCACTCACTTGCAGCAGAGAATGCAGTCCCTGCCAAGAGAAGTGAATTTGAGCTGCTTTGCTCAAATTCARTGAGTGGGTATTGTRGTTTTCTSTRGTGAGTGGGTATTGTGGTTTTCTCAAATTCAATGAGTGGTTATTGTTCCACCTTGGGCTCTGTGTGAAATCACAGAACGTCTCTCAGCACAGCTCTGCAGTCTGGAGGAGCAGCACTGTCATAATGAGATGAATTTCCCTGCTTTATTTTAGGTTTTGTGGCAGTATTTTCTGACTTGATGGCTTATATTCTATTTGTTATCTACCTGCATGTGATGAATGTGCTTAATCTYTTCTGAATTCCTGCATTAAGCCTTKCTGGCTTTATCACTTAAATTCATGTTTGTTTGCTAGGGCAAGTGAATTGGTATTAACTRTATGAATTGGTTTCAAGATTAGTGCTTTTGTTCTTTCCCAATAAAAAGGGTGAAATGGTATTTTTAGAGATCATTTGGCCTTCAGGGTTTGCTCTTTTTTTTTCTCAGTGATCTTTATTACTCCAGCAGAAYTGCTGCACAGTCTCAATTTTGTTTTCAGCAGCATAGCCCTATTCACTGAACTCCTATTTTGGGCTAAATTGCATTAGCATTATTTCTTTGAGAGCTAGAAAACTAATAATTGCCTTTTAAGTTTTAATCATGCTTTTCAATATGGCACAAATTGCTAAATTAATTGGCTTTTTTTAAAAGATACTGGGCAAATCAATGAAGGTGACAATTGCCAAGTGAGCTTGTCTTACAAAGCCTTCCAACAAACTTTCTATGACTGAATTTTTTTTTTTTTGGTCATTATTTAGAAATGTTAATGAGTGTAATTATTTAAAGAAGATACAGCATAAATTCCATGTGTCTCCCAGCTTTGGATTTTTCTGTTGGGTACAGAAATCACCAGCTGAGGTTTGTGTGAGGGTATTTTGCCACCATGGCAAAATGACTCTTAATTTCTGCTGCTACAAGTGACCCAAATGTTCCACCCTGCAGTGCAGCCATTAGTTTTTATAGCTGTCAGCACAGAAATCGAGTTTTGAGCATATTTGATGGAATCACACATGCTAAAAACAGAAATGAGTGGGTTCAGCYGAGTTGTGTTCCCAAACACAGCCATGTGTTGCAGTTACTGACTAACTCGGGGGCACAACATTGTTTATACATTGGATTTGGCATCTTTACACTTCCACCATACAGGATTGATTATATAAGGATCATAATAAAGAAATTCCATATACTTTGAGGGCTGTGATATTAATAGCAAATATTTATTTCAGCCCACGTGATCCTGGAATTGTAATTTTGCTGTGTGCATGGTGTTGACATGAAAACAAATAAGGTAATAKAGAGACTCATGTATTTGGTGCCATATATCCCCAATCTGCTGCTCATAGGGAATATTTGACTTAAATATAATGCTTTCAGCTGAATACAAGGATCCATTTTGAAAAAAAAATTGGTGACAATAATTGCATTATATCTTAAATCTGTTACAGTTCCTGTCACATAATAAAGATGAGTGGATTAGARCATTTGTTTTATTTTGGTGGGAAACCCAGAATGGCTATTGGAAATTCTTGAGTCAATCACACATGCTATTGCTCATTCCCTTGTGACTTTATAAAAAATCTATTCAACAGTTGGTGCACCTGTCATTGTGGGCTGATRTAATATCCCTGCTCACGACTTTTTTTTTCTGGAATAGAACTGAATTTCAGTTTATTGGCTATTGTGTTCAGACTGTCAGGTGCTGCAGTCAGCCTGATGACTGAAGTYGAATACAGATAAACAGATGGTGAATTTTGCCCTTACAGAGTCTGTCAAATTTTCATAAATGTGAATTTACCGGTGGGTTTTTGGCATGAACACTCTCGTGATATTGCATTCTAAGGTGGACAAACCCAAATTTGGTAGACATTTCAAAACTCAGCCTTTCTAAAGTCAGAACTGCTGACCTTGGGGCTGTGTGAAATCTCCAATGGAACAAAAACCCCAGTGCCAAACCCTCCAGGAGAGGAGCTGCTCTGTGCTCTCAAGGAGAGTGCTGCCTGCACACAGCCATGAGCTCATCTCTGTTTGAAACCTCTGATCACAAGGATCCCTTAAAAGTGATAATTTATTTGGAGAAGGGGTGACCTTTGCCTCCTGGGGCAGATGAAAGGCAGCAGGATGAGGGCTCTCAGCTGGTCCTCTGTGAAAACATTTGTAGAAGGGCAAGTGTGAGATGTAGGCAGGGAGGCTCTGACCTTCTGGGACTGACACTGAGGCACCATCGCTCTTTTATTTTGTAAAATATCAATTTTCTAGCGCTTGGAACATGTGCATGAGAGCTGTGGTGAAATGATCTGTGGATGATGAGCAGCAGCACATTTTGGCTCAAGGGGGAATCACATGGAAATCTGTCTGCCCTGCCCTCACCCAGGAGCAGGAGGGCTCTGAGGTGTGAGACAGGGGCATATCACTCAGCTGAAAATTGCCAAGGATAAAGATTTGTGGTGTTTTGCTGTGGCTGGTTCGGTTACAAGACATTTCTGCACTTCTTTCTCTTGCTTTGCCTGCTGTTTTTTCTGAAAAATGTGCAAGTCTGTGATTGTGTGCTGCCCACACAAACAACTCCATATTTCACACAARCAGGAGCTCAAATCCACTTTTTCAGGCCATCCCAACAGTGATGAACATCTTATGGACCACGGGCAATCTCAGCTTCTGGTTTCCTTTCCAACCCTGCAGTCTTAACAACTCAATTCATTATCAGTTGATCTTCACAGCTCTACAGGCAATTAACTGKTCTTTTAAATCCCTTTTCAATCTCTTTCAAAACTTTGTAAAACTCTTTCCCCACATTATACTGCTTAGCAGCACCTGAGCATTTTCAGTGGTTAAAATAAAGGAATAAATT
>NW_026623629.1:326101-327537 GCF_030028575.1 Malurus melanocephalus
TTCTGCCCAGAGATGCTGCCCTTAATACATCACTTCAATGGCTAAATTAMTAATAGTGCTGCAATGGACATTTCTTTTTGAAAAATAATTTGAGCTCAGCCTAAAATTTGATGAGTTGTGTGCTGGAACTGCACCTTTATTCATTTTTCCATCCTGCATGTGCTAAGGAAATTGTGTTTACAAAAAAAAAAATTAGAAATTTTAATTAATTGCATAATATTTAACATTATTTAGTGTTGTCTTGTAATCCTCTGTGATTCTTGGAGCCTAATTAGARTMTTTCARACCAGKTGRTTTAAATACCWGATGTGGAGTGCTCACATTTTTATYTCTGTGTGTTCTCTGCTGTTTATTGGGGGATCCTGTGCTGTTACAGTCCTGGAGCTGCTGCAAATRAAGTCTTTAAAGAAAAGGGAACTTAGCTGGAGCTCTGGGGCACAAAGGGATCAGAGCACAGAGATCTGTGTGATACCCAGGCACAACACTGAATTCCCCAATCCTGCATCATTACAGTGGAAACAAATTCCTTTATTTTCCTCTTGCTCCTGYCTCGACTTCTGATTTTAAGCCCTCTGGAGCAAAGGCACACTGTGTGTTTGATAGAAAATCTAGGGAAAAAACCCCACTGGCTATGATCTCCTACACGGTTTGAAGGTTTTATCATCATTGTAACAGAGGAATAATGTTATTAAATCACTGGAGATGTGCTGAGATATTTTGAAGCGTGGCTTTTCAAGGSGGTTGTTGCCACCTGTTTTCATAGGCTTTGGGTTTTTAAGATATCAAAGTCATTATCTTGGAGTTACTGCTTTTAGATAGAGCCCACAGTGCAGCTACAGCCTCAGAAAGGATTTGGAGTCAGCTCTCAGATGGGGATTTTTAGGGTTTTGTATTTAAAATATCTTAGATTTGTTATTTTTGGCGAAATGCTTTAACAGCATTCTGCTAAAAGATAATAAAATACAGCAACAGCATAAAATCCTGGAATCCTTGGGTTCTCAAAAGACCTTTCCCAATGCAGGTTATTATTGCCTTTTCAGAGAACAAAAACATATCCTCAAATCATGATACAGCCTTCAACATGCTTAAGGCTGAGGTAGCTTAATTCCTGCTGAGATAACTTAATTATATTGTATCTGACTGGTCTATCATCATAGAAAGCATATTTTATCTGTATCTTGAGATTTATAACCAGTGGATTCTTTGTTTTACCTTAATGATGTATGTGCAACACTTATTTAAGCTGCTTTGGACTCTGAGGTGCAATTATAACCTCAAAAAATTGTGCATAATAATTTTAAATTTTAAAGTGGTTCATTATAAATGAGTGGTATTCTAATCAAGATATTAATGAAAGGGGTTTTTTTGTGCAACATTTTCTGAAATCACGCTGGTCTCACTTTAGCGAAGCAACTTCATCAAATACTAAAATTTAT
>NW_026623629.1:327595-333727 GCF_030028575.1 Malurus melanocephalus
GAGCCTTTGTGGGATGCTCAGAATGTCGATTATGTTCTAAACCTCTGTTGTGCATCAGCAGCTTTGATATCTCGAGCTCCTTTGATCTCTGGAATGCTTTTGACTCGGGGATAACTCATGGAGCTGTTTACAAACGTTACAAGAATGATTCTCATGTTCTATTATCCCTTTAATGAGCTCAAATTCCTTCCCCAGGCAGGGAGCGGGGCTGGGCTGAGCTGGGGATGGYACAGAGCATCCTAAAGATCCTGCTGTGGGATTTTAACTCCAAAAACTGCCAAAGCCTACAGAGAGGAGCATGTGCAGCTGTAATTTATGGTTTTTGGGGGCTCACAAAGTTGTCATCTGCTCAGTTTCATCGAGTACAAAGCATTTGTTTTCCTAATGGTGTTGCTCATAGTACTGATATATTTCCTACCCCAGTCTTGGCCCTATCTGTTTGAAGGAGTTGAAGGAAAAGAAGTTAACTTTTTAAAAGTTAAAGGAAAAGCTATATTTTTTTACCATGTTTTTCAGATTATGTMTCAATTCTTCCTTTAATTTAGTACCACTAAGCTGTGCAGGACTCTGTGAGACACGTCTCTCATGAATTTTCAAGGATATGCTAAAGAAGAGTTTGTGTCTATTTTGATGTTTTATTTGGGCTAAAAATCCCATTTAATCCAGCAGGAGCACATCGTTTTTCAGCCAATGGGAAGCACAAGCAATGAGTTGTAGCGAGAAACAACCAAAGTTGTGCATAAATCTAAATTATCCACAAGAATTCTGCATAAATTTAAATGATCCACAATAGAATCCACCCAACTGGCACAAGTTACCATCAGATCCCAAAAACTGGGAGCTGTTTTGCTTTCAAGTCAAACCTATAGGGGAAAAAAAAAAAAAAATTAGGCTTTATGCAACATTCTCCTGGTTTTATGGATTTTATGGTGGATTTTACGCTGTGGACCTTCTCAACCAGCCACAGTGTCAATGCAGTGAGAAATGCAGACCTTGAGGAGAGATTGAAGTGTAACTTTGAGCTGCCACACGAGTCAGCTTTCTAAATGTGGAGAGTGATTTGGTGGCCCCAAAGCACAACACCTACCAAAATGGAATTAAATTTAAATGTACTCAGGAATGACTCCTGCATGTTCTTGTCAGCCCCCTCCTCTCCATCTGTGGCTGGTGGGAGTTGAGCTTACTCAGAAATTTGCTGAGGATGCTGAACACCTTGCAGATGTTTGAATTTGAATGCCATTTGTAATAGGATATAAATAGAGGAATACTGGTTGGCTGTAAAATGTAATATCTTTGAAAGCAATGTTGAAAATCTGCATGACACAAAATGTGTTTTTTTAAAATTTCAGCTGTTTTAAACCGTCTTTAGATGCAGTTTACAAATCTGCACAGTAACTTGCAACTTTTTTTTTTTTTTTTGATAGACTGGGTACAAAGAAATCTTTTGGTTTTAGTCAAGTAAAGAATGGTTCTGGAGACCTCATGAGCAGGTCCTAAACAGGACAAAGTTGGATGGAGCTGCCAAGAGATGGATGTGTTCACACAGGTCTGAATCTGTAGGATAATTCTCTATATCCTCACCCAAATAACAGAATTTCCAGGCTTACCATCTTTGTATGAGAATCCTTTTATTTTGTTATTTTCAGTGACAGCAACTACAGCTTGAGACAAGCTGCATGCAAACCCTTGATTTGCCAGGGAAGGTTTCTATAAATGATTATTTGATTGCACGTGGTGGCAATAGTAAATACATCACTGATGGGAATGGATCCTCATAGGAAAATAACTTTACAGCTCTGTTCCCAGTGCAACCCAAATGCTGTAAAGCTGTGCCCTSAGTTAATAATTGGGATATTGCTGGAGAATAGTGAGCATTTGAAAGGAAGATGGATGTCTGCTGTAAACAGRCATCATTTTATAGCTTACAGACACAGGGAGTCCCTTAAGTATCTGCCTTGCAAATATGAGCATGGGTCAAGAGGAAAGAAATGAGAGAGACTACATCAAGTGCTGTGTGAGACTGTTGCCCCTGGCATGAAATATTTATTGCTATTAAAGGCTATGTTCAAGCCAAATGAGAATACAAGACCTCTTGCTTGTCTGAAGTTGGAAATAAATTTGTTTTGTGATTTTTTTTTCTTTTMTTTTKTCTKATRTCTGCTGGTGTGGGTTTGTAAATGYTTTGATGCATGCACTGTACTGAGATTTTAAGGTTCTCATGTGGTAAGGTTGTGCCATATCCCCCAAGAATAATCAGTGATTAAAGTTTCCCACCCCTAATCTGTCCAAGTGAATGAAAATTATTCTGTTGACTTCRCTGGGCCCAGTTTATGTAGGTGTGCTCTAAGGGGGAGAATGGATACCCAGCTTCTGTGCTTTATTTCTCAAGTTTTAAACAAATCTCTTTCCAATACCCCTAAAAGTCACCTTGTTCTGTTAGGATGGTGAGTTACTGACAAATAGAGCCATGACTAAGAAAAAAGAGGTTTTACAAATGGGCTTGAGGGGAATGATACAAAACTGATATTCACAAATCCCTCACAGGGCCAGTCAGAGCAGCTCATTGTGTCACTGCAATTGTTCCTTACAGCTTTATACTGAAACCTGATTGAACATAATTCCACACCTTCAATTTTCTAAACAACTGCCTTAGATGAAAAACTAATTGAAATTGGGGAAATTATGTGAACTTCATAGACCCTGAGTGTCCCAGCTCCCTATTCAAACCCCAGGGATCTGAATCTGCTGCATCAGCCAAGCCCGGACGATGTGATAAAAAACAGAGCAGCAAAGGTGATGGAGAACTGATTAAAAACAGGCAGTTAATGAGCTCTGCTGCAGAGAAAGGAAAGGGCAAGAACCCTAGCTAACTTGGTTTTCAACTTTCTTCTTCCTAGGTCAGTGTAATTCAGTGGGCTCTCCCCAGCATTTTGACCATAAAATCCACGTTTGTTTTATGGTAACTCCCTTTTTCCTTATTTTGAGGAAAAGATGTAAAGAACCACAGAAGCAGAAATGATTGTAAAGTGTAATAAGGTCTTATTAAAAGTTTGTTGAAAAATTACTTTATTTGACCCAGGGTCTAAAATTATTAGGAGTGGTGAAAAGCAATTTCCACTGTAGTGCTTTTAATTTGATTTACAAAATGTGGTTTCACGGCAATAAAGAAATCAACGTACAGTCACTGCAAACCATGACATTTTCAAAAGTAATTCTATTTTCTCAAAGTGAGATAATGTTATTTTATTCTCTTCAAATCATCGCCCAGCACTGTGTCAGGCATGTRGGAGTCAGGATCACTGTTCTCTATTGAGGGTGAGAGATGAAAATACATCTCAGAAWTCATTTCTGCTGTCGTTTCTGAGAATGGCAGTGCCCAGTGTCTGTGGGCTGTGTCCCATCCTGCTGCCTCCATTCAATGTCAMAATGTCACACTGTTCTCCTCCTTAACACCTACTCCTGGTTTCGGGACTATATTTAATAGAAAGGAGCTATTCTTCTCTTTATTCAAAGAGATTTGAGTCTCTTTTCTCTGCTGGGAGACACCAAAGGCAGGAGTTCTTTTGTTAATCACGAAGGGCATTGAAGGAAAGGTTGTGTAAAGAAAAGGAAAAGCGCTCAGTCCCACGTGGGATGAAACTGCAACACCACAAAATTTCCACCATTTCCCAAATTTCCCTCGTGTTTCCAGCCACATCATTGCACTGTCACCTTTCCCAAGTGCTGTTTGATTCAAATGTGGAAACTATAAAGTTTCTGCCCCAGCATAAAGCCAAAATCACAATGAACTATCAAAAGCTCTATTTAATAACAATATTAGGGAGTGATGTTACTCTATCATCCAAAACAAAGTTTTGAACAATTCTATGCCTAAAGGTGTAGAAATAAAAGCTAAAAAGGAAAGATTTGTGCACACAAACCTGTGTTTTATTGCCCACAGYGGGATCAGCAGTGCTCTCATTTCCMTCTTTAGAAGGTACCCAAACCCTGCTCTTTGTTATTCACCTTTACCATCATTCTTTGGTTCTTAGGCAGCAATTTCACTGACAGGGCTGCCACAATATTCCAGAAATGTGTGGAATTATTTTGTCTCAACACAACTGAGATGTCTGAAATTAAAATGATGGTGACACTGACAGTGAGACTAAAATGTGAGACAGTGATGGATCACTGATACAGAAAGAAATTTCCACGGAATCAAACTTTGCTGATGTTTCAAAATGGTCTTGATTTCCTTGTAAAAAAACTATTTTTAATGAACACAATGAAAAAGGAAAGATTTCAAAAGACTCAGAAGATTTTATACTTGATGTCTCAATAAATTTTTCATCCACCCCCATAAAAATATAATTTAAAATACCACTCAAATTCTCAATTTTCTGACTTTTTGCCATTTAAATGGTACTTTTTTTCCCCCTCCAACAAGCTAAAGGTTAAAGCTCTTATTAAAATTGAATCCTGTWACAGGACTTTAATCATGGTGCTGCTACTTTGCTGCTGCAGTATAAATAATCACCAAGTGACAAATTCCCATTGCTGCTCAGTGAGTGCTGCAGTTCCTTATTCCTGCTAACTTGTCCTTATCACATCCTACTGGTTTGTTATTGCCATAATCTGGTGTTATCCAGGCAAAGTCCCATCAGTCTCCCAGCATTTCACAGAAATGTCCTCAGGGACATATAAATCTTTGTTTTTTTTAATTTGTTAAACCAGAGTTTAGGTGGCCTCCAGCATGTATATTTTTTGATCTATGAGCAAGCACAGATCTCCTTAAAGCTGATGCACATACTGGATATCTGTCACTTRCTGGAAAGTAATGAACATTTAAATGGGTCTCCGTGACAGATGAAAAAGGCCAAGGGTAAATGGTAAATCATTTACCAATCAGGTAAATTCTGGGATTGGAATTTAACAGTCTGCAATCTCCTCTTTCCTTCCCATCCCTCGGAACAGGGAACAGCTGTCAGAGAATTCATTGACATTACAGAGAATTTATCCTTACAATTCTCATTTCAGTTATTTTTACAATGCAGTGCTGCTCACTCTTTGTTAGGATGAACAGATCAAAGCAAGGACAAGACTGGGCTTGTACTGGACAAGAAAACAGACAAAAACTCTGTCTCTTTTWAATCAGATTTGCTCTTATTTCCATTGGAAAATGCTTTTCTGCTTCAGAAACCTTTTTTCTCTCATTCCTGGGGGATGACTCTGCCTTAGTCTGTGCTACTCAGCACAGCTCTGTGCTACTCTGGCAATGATTTGGTGAATTTATGTTGTTGTTTCAATATCTTGCTTCTATTGCTCCTCCAGTGATGGTTCTGGGTGCCAGAATAATGGACTTTTGATTTCTGAGCCAGCTCAGTAGGAATGTGTCTGATAATTGGTATTGCAGTGGTTTGCAGAGATGTTATGGGGTTTGGAGACAAAATTAAAAGTCACAATATCTAAATATCCTGCCAGTCTGGGATATCTGGAGGGAAACTGTAATTCTGCTTATGTTTTGCCATGCTTTCACCATTGTTTCCTCCTTTTAAAGCATAGAAGTTAAAGAATTTATGTAAACCCTTCTCCTCCTGGGCCTGGCAATTTTAAGCACCCAGAATTATTCTCTGCCTGGAGAATGATTCTGGCACAGGGGGGGAGTTCAAAAGCTCCTTTTGAAGGACATTTTCTCATGGAAATTCTTTGAAATTCTGAGGAATTAAAATGATGAAAGTTAGCTCTAGTCTGTGAGAGGAGGCASATGATTGCTGCAAGTGTCCCCATCTTTGAGATCTGTGGATCTTTCAGCTGGTGCATTGATCAGGTATTGCCATAAAATGTTTTTATTAAAAATGCAATACAAAGAAAATAAATTCTTTTAAGTTGTAAAATGCTGATAAAACCCATTAAAGATCAGAAGGATTACACCTTTCTGATCTAAGTGTATTTTGTGGATGATGGGCTCATGTTCTAGGCAGTACTTTGTTGCTGCAGTGGAGTTATTTCCTGAAGCAACAGATTTGTTAACCCATCTTTTGTGGTTCCAGTGAAATCTGGTTACAGTCTATTTCTTATGAGGAGATAATGACGGAGAGAAGGATTTTTCTTATTAACTGGTAATTGTTATTAACATCCCTTTTTTTTTTTTTT
>NW_026623629.1:333802-397083 GCF_030028575.1 Malurus melanocephalus
AAAAAAAAAACAGCAAGGTGTCTGTTTTCTAAAATCTGCTATGGAACTATTTTTCTTCACAACTTGTTCTCTTGAATTCTAAGAAATTCCATCTTAGATCAGAAAATTCCTCATGAGCAAAAAACCTGTGKTGGAACCAATGTATGGACAGCAGTCATGAAGTATTCGAAGAAAAAGCATTTTGGTGAGAAAATCACTTATTGGAAGTGTTTCTGTCAGCTCTAGAAAAAAAAAAAATGATGGGATCTAAACTGTTTGTGAGATGAATGATGGATGTTCTGCACAAAATTCATAGCTGAACACCTGGGAAAAAATCCATCTTTCTTCTCTGACTAGTGTCAAACCCAACCTGTGTGTCCCTGTTGAGCATTGTTCTTATGACCCATTGCAAATAAATCCAAATTTGCTTCACTGTTTCTTTTAAAATTCTGTTGATATTTTTTCCTCAGAGCTTTATTCTGTGTTCTGTTTAGTTTTGATCAGCCCAAGCCCATTAATGTGACTTCAGTGTTTTTCAGGTTTCAGTGCAAGTTGTTTGTAAAAAGCCCTGTTGGATTCCTTGTCCAGCACTGTCGGTACTGATGTATTGCAGATATTTATAAAAATCAGAAAACCATCATATTTCATCTTCACTTGCTTGTTTTTTTGACTCCTCACGCCTCTTCAGTGTTTTCCTTGGAGCTGTACCTCCTGTAAACACAGAATTGTGTGTGCTCTGTATTTTAAAATCTTMTGCTGTTTATCTGATTTTATGGACATTTTTGCAGTGTCTATTTTTTCTTGGTTGAAAATCTGTTGCTAATCTCCCATTTTTCTCAAAGATCCTTCACAGTATTGTGCTGGGTTGAATACACAATACGTATCTGGTGTTTTGCAAATCTATCTGAGTTTAAGAAACCAAGCTGTCCATAAATGAACAAAGATTTCTATGTGTTTTAAAAYAGCTTTTAACATTCTTTGAAGCAGCAGTGAGGATTTAATTACTGAGAAGTCCTTCCCTGTGTGATACAGCTGGTCCACAAATGCATCTTACAGCATGGCCAGTTCCATCCTATGAACTTTCATAACTCTTTAGCTCTGGTTTACTGTGAATGTTGTTTTATTTTTTAATCTCAAGCCAATCCCTTATTTCTCCATATTTTATCCAAGCTGGCCCCTGATGTTTCCAGTGCTCTGAWGGTTCCTGTCCTCAGCCCTGAGTTATTTTCTGACTCTGATTCCAGTCCCATTTTGCTTTCTGTAGGTGGCAGCAAGTTTATTGCTCTACTGGATCTCCTCCATCTCTCCCGAAATGTTTGTTCCAGACCCAACACGAGAAAAGTGCAAACAAGAGTTTCACTGCAGGGCAAACCCTGGCTGGGACAGGAGCAGGGGATTTTCCCAAAATACCAATTCAGGGGACAGAATTGGAGCAGATTTGTTGCCTGAGAGGAATCACTGCATAAACTGAGTGGTGATGATGAGAGAAAAGCTCTTTGGGGCAGGGAGCTGTACTCTATTCCAGAATTCTAATCAGAAACTCCCATCACATCAGGGCCCTGGGGCATCCCACTGCCATCCCATGGCTCCTGTCACATCCCTGCACCATCTCCAACAGCAAAGGGGAGAGGAGAGAGGATGAWAATGGAATGGGAGGGATGAACAGCAGAACAGGCAGCTGTGGATGAGGAATAGTGGACATTGGGGCATTCTTTGCTGATGAAATGGCTTTGAAGCTGCTGTAACTCAGCACACTTCAGGGCAGCCCTAAAGCAGCTCTACATTTTAAATGACCTGAGCTGCTCCCTAGGTTCAGCAATGTTCTGTGTTTCCCATCCTTTAAGTATTGCTCAGAGCATTTAAGAAGCCACAAATCCTCTCTGCTGCTCTCTGAAGGTACAAAGCTGTCCCTTGAGARGCGTGGTGGGAGATCTGTGTGCCGAGATTTTTACCCTATTACCCTTCCCATCACCAGCCAAACAGCCCTGGGATTTTTCACAACAGATTTATCTCAAATGAGCAGTTTTTGTCCTCTCCTGCTCTTCTTATGCTGTCCCATTCTTTGGGGAAAAATATAGGCTGGTCACCTTTCCTGGACTTCTCTGTTCCCTGTTTTTGCTCTTAGGGTTGGGATGTTCACAGGTAGCACCAGGATGGGAGCGAATGTGGGTTTGTTGGAGAGCAGGAGAGCACTGCAGAGGGATCTGGGCAATCTGGATCAATGGATTGAGACCAATTGTTTAATCTCAAGGATTAAATGAAAACCTGGATGGTGAAATGCCTGCAARTTGCTAACATCAGTTTGGGAATGCTGTTCATGCAGACTCACAAAAAGTTACCCAGGCCTCAGCTGAAGCAGGAATTTTAACAAGTCATCCTATGGAAAGCATGATTTCAGTTTCAGAAGTCATCAAATCTGAAATATTTTATTCTGACCTCAAAAAAAAGTAGGGCATGACCCTGCTGAGTGTGGGTAACACTTCACAGCAATGTGAAAATGGAGTGACCGGGGCTGTTCAGGAGGGGCTGAGCCCCATCCCCTGCACATCTCAGCTCTCTCAGTCTCACTCCAGRCCCTGCAGAACAACACCAGCCTGGAGCAGGGAGGTTTCTTTACCCTGTTCCCCTCTTCCCTGGCTTCTGTCCTGCAGCTGAGCCTGGAGCAGGATCTGGGCTCTGCTGCATCCAATGCCCAAGGCAGGAAGGTCAACTCAGGGGGAAAGCAGAGCAGAACAAGATCTTTATTCCTTTTTTTTTTTAAAAAGGTTCTTCCTCATGTCAAGCAGGATGAGATTTTCTTTTGTTCCCAGCTGCCGGGAATGCCTTGGGAAGCAGAGCACTCAAATTTTAATTTACCTCCCTCTTGACTGCAGAGCCTCGCTGCTGCAGGTCTGTCTTACAATTGTCAGTGTCTGAAGGAATTAAACTTTCCTGCTAACTGCAATGTGCTGCTGCTCTGTGATCCCCATCAATAAATGAGCAGGAGGAAGATGAGCATCACCCTCATTTTCACCATGTGTGAAATCCACCTGCACCCTTCATACATTCTTTAACCAAAACCTCACCTCCCTGCCCATGAGGAAGCAATTCCCGTGTTTATTTTGCAGTGGGAAGAAAGGAAATGCAGCAATGTAGGGCTGACAGTGTTGTGAAAAGTGGCAGAAAATGGCCAGCTTCTTTTCTGTGAAAAGACAAATGCTTCTCTCTCTCCCCAGTGCCAAACACTCATCCCAGAGCACACTGGCACTGAAGTGTGCCAACAGGAGCAGCTGTTTCTTCTGTCTACCATTGCTTTACTATCATAATAATTTAAACACTTTCTGTCACTGAAAGGGATACTGAAAGAGAAAATCGGTTCAGAAATATCCCCACAAAGAGGGATTTTAATCTTAGTTTTCTCCATCATATCTAGTTTTCTCCATCATATCTAGACCCCTCTGGAGATATTTTTTTCTTTCCAGAGGGAAAACCGCCAAGAGCTTCTTTTCTTTCAGAGAAGCCTTGTCCTTATGGGGGAGGGAATAAAACTGCCCCTGTCACACAATAATTAGAACCCACATAGCCTGTTGCATATTCTATGGTGCACATACTTGAGTTTCAAACCAGCCTGGATTTTGTAGTTTTTGGCTTCCAAATTTCCAAACTTAGGCTCTTAGGCTTACACATTTTTTTTTTCCCCTTTCTGATATACCTTTACTTATTTACTTCTGCACACATGTGTATACATTTATATATTATATGCATACCTACACAGTTCAGGACTGATGGATAAGGGCTAGTCCAATTCACATTATGTGCTTCCTTTGCTCCTTGAAGTAATGCTGTGTCTTACTTGGATGCAGAATTCCAGAAGTTTTTTGTGAAGTTTTTTCATTTTTCCCCTGAGCAGGAAGGAGCAGGGAGCACAYTGTGAAAYAAATCCTACATGGCAGCAATATTCYTCTTTACACTGTGACTGCAGGCAGRTTTCAAAAGAWGAGCAAAATGGGCCCGAGGATATTTTATATGGCAAACAAAGCATGTGTGAAACTTCTCTTCCTTAAGGCAAAATCTCAGCTAAGCTGATCTAAGAGACCAAAAGTTTTCTGTAAGATTTGATACAGAAATCTTGTGCASTGAGATCCATAGGTCTAGGTACATTTTGGTGTTGAAATTTGTCAGTAAATAATTATATTCTCATATTATATAATACACTATGTAATATTCAGGCATGTATTGTGGAATTTCTGAGGGGTTTGGGTTGGAATGGACCTTAAAGTTCCCTAAAGTTCCAACCCCCCTTGGGGCAAGGAACCTTCCACTAGACCAGGTTGCTCAAAGCCCATTTCYACATAAGCCTTACACAATAAAATACATGCACAAGCATGTAGGAATTTGTTTTTAAACAGTTTAGAGGGAGAGATGAGAACTGAAGCGAATTAAACASAGAACAACTGTATATTGAAAGAGGAATCCCTTGTAAATAAACAGGAGGCAGCCCTGAGCATCCTGGCAAGTGCTGCAGATCTGCCAGCCAGAAAATCTTGAGGGGATCTCTCGAGCTCTGCCTGTGAGAAGATTTGTGTTGCAATGAACCTTGGAGATTTTGGAGCCAGGAAGATGAAACAAAAGCTGTGCTGGCAGAGCAGAAAGCAGCGTTTCAATGGCAAATCACATCTGAATCTTTGGAGCTGGAGAAAAACAGTCATTAACAAAGATGATCATTGTATTTATTCTGTTAAAATRATATTTGTTGGAGCCTCTGAGTGTATTTTGCGTTTGAAATGTTGCCAGTAATGTTAAGCCTGAAAATGAGAGAAAACCAGTCTGAAATACAGAATTGTGTGCTGAATGTGATCCAGGGTTCTGCTGATCGTGTCAGGCTGGTGAGCATGTCCTGTTCTCTGCTGGCTTTGGAGCATTTGTCACACCTAAACACGAGCAAAATGTACCTGGAGAGCCCTTTATCTGCGTGCAGCACTCACCCTGGCTGTGCCTGCGAGCTGAAACGATAGCAATCACACAGTCCATCATATTTATGGGGCATCTCTGGCACTGAATAGTCCCTGTAAATTCTGCTATCAGGGAAAAGCACAATGTGCAACAGCTAAATAGCACAGAGATTATAAAATGCTGAAATCTTCTAGGGACGCATTCCTGGAGTKCAGGCGTGTAAAGTGCCTGGAAAAYAGCAAGGAGCTTGAACTGGACAATAGATATGGAAATTTAAATGGGATTTTGGGCAGGAATTGTTCCCTGGGAGGGTGGGGAGCACTGGCACAGGGTGCCCAGAGAAGCTGTGGCTGCCCCTGGATCCCTGGAAATGTCCAARGCMAGGTTGGATGGAGCTTGGARCAGCCTGGGACAGTGGAAGATGTMCCTGCCCWCTGGATSRKCTTTRAGSTTCCTTCCAACCCAAAGCATTCTGTGATTCTGCACTGATTCTATTTTATGGCTGGAAATGCGTCAGTGACTCCGTACATTTAGTGGATAATAACAATTAGAGATGGTGACCCAGATCCAGAGGTGTTTAGGCAGTGAGGCTTTTCAGTGTTCATTTTAATGAGACAAGGATGCAGCAAAAATGGAATCATTACACACAATTTCTGAAAGCAGAAAGCCAGGGAGCTGGTGGCAGTASAGCCAAAATAATGTCCCTGCAGTTGGTGGTTTTGTTACTTTTCTGTAGTGCCAAGGTGCCCTTTAATTCATCTTCTCTCTGCAGTTTTCTCTTGAACTGACACAAGAATTTTGCACTTTGGGAGGAGAAGTTTGGGTCACGTTTTTAAAGGCAGAGAGTCTTTGAAACACGTTTTGCTGTGCTGTTTTAGGTGCTCATCGAGGCACATTTATCAGCACATTTCAGATCTGCCCTGCCATGGACATTCTCTAATGACCCAGCTATAAAGTCTACTCGTGTTTTCTTCTGAATAAGTTAATTCTTTTTTTTTTATTTCCTTTGCCCCTAAACAGTGCTGCATTTTATCCAACAGCACAAGTCCAGTTTCTAAAACTTTAAGAATTGTAAGCAGTTTCCTGGTGTCTGCAACTTTTGACCTCTTGGAATTTCAGCATCACACTTAATGAGTATAAAAAGTGTAGCAACGTTGTACATTTTCTTGGTTATTTATGAAGACATTATACCACTCCCTTAAAAAGGCTCTTGAAACATTCTTAACTTTTCAGCTTGAAAATCATGACTGTTTTTAATATGTGGRCTATTAATCTTGGCTGTATATTTTCCATATATTTTCTTAAAATTYCTTTTGCAAATTAATCTCACATATCACTTTACACTGCTTTTAATACTGCTGTGTGCCTAGGAGCTCAAAGGCTTTAATAAAACATACCTGTACTTGGCCTACTTCTTTCTTTTTATACAGATATTCATTAAAAACAACTCCACTGAACTCTGTGGTGTTTCTCTGGTCTAAAACGAGAAATCAAATTAGAGCAACACATTTGCTGTGTCCTTTCATGTACTTTCCTTTTTCAAAGTGATGGGCAAACACAACCCATTTGAATAAATATGGGAATGCTTAGAATAAGATGTGAAATGATCTGTTTTTTATATTTTTAATGCAGAGATAGGATTTTGTGTGGGATTTCTCACACAATCAGAATTTATTTGGAGCCACACTGGAGGGGTRCTCTCTGCCCCATGTAATTATATGTTGTTTGGGAAGATTGAGCTCTGCTGAGAAATCCAGRGGAGTGTTTCAGRTGGAAATCAACAGCTAAAGCACCACTCAGGTCTGCAGTGCTGAAATGCTGKTTTTGKTTTTTTTTTGCATTTAGCAAAGTGGAAAAYACACATGTCAGCAGCAGACATTTCTGCTAACATCAGTTCTTATTGTTCTGTGGAACTGTGAATAAAGAATGGAGCAGATTTGTGATGCCATGAAAAAAACAACTTAAACTGCTGAAGATGAGCAGGGAGAAGGCCTGAAATGGGAGTAAGTGCTGGATTTAGCAAATGCTTCAAAACTTGGCTCCAYCATATCTGAAAACTTGATGGAAAAATAGCACCAAAAGCTGTGGAATGTATTGGCACTGAGATTGGTAAGTTTTAGCAGAAGGTATTGTTGCCCAGTGTGTCCTTGCCCAGAATAAAAYCAGAATAAATCCTGGTGGGGTGGGATGTGTGTGAGACACAGAAATGAGTCAGAGCATCCCTGAGTTCATTATGGAAGTTCATTAATTAATGCCTTGCCTGCATTAGGGAGAGGGACAGGTAAGACAAAGATTTTTGGATGAAGATTTTTGGACAAAGATATTTGGACAGGGCTCAGGCAATGTGGACAGACACAGCTTTTGCAGGTGTGAGAAATCACAAGGAAATGTAGCTCTCCTGAAGAGTTTAGCTGGACTCACCTAAATCAGTGGAGATGAGGGAAACTTTCAAAAAAAAATATGAGGAATGGCTCAGGCTCTCCCTGTATTTCATCAAGAGCTTAAGAACGAGCCTTGTGAGGCAGAAAATATCCCCAAACCCTGCATATTTCCTGCATGAAAAGACTTTTTTGAAGTTGAAAWAGATTTTTTCCTTCCATTTAAATGAGATTAATGTCAGAAAGTATATGACAGTGTGAGTTTTGAGTGGCTTTCAAGTAGCTCTTTTGCAAACATCTTCACAATGTCAACCTTACAAAGCTACAAATGAAAAAATGAAAATTCTCCTGTACGATTCCTTGGAATAAAAAAGATGCAATCCTTTGGGATAAAACTCATGGATGCTGCCTTAAATGCAATTCTCTATCAGTTTAAGAAAGCAAAATATGGGTGTGGGGTAGTGGAGCATTTCTGAATTGCTCAGCATCTGATATCCAGCTGCAGCAGGGGCTTCTGGAGATGCTGAAGTTTGTCCTTTGATTGAAACATTAATGGATTTTGGGATTAAGACCCTGAGCTCATCTTTTCCTGGTGTTCCTTTGCACATTCCTTCATYAACACAGCAAATTTGCTGCAGAATGCAGGATTTGGGCAATAAGTGGGCTGGGTACCTGAGTCCAGGGCACATCAGTGGCCAAATAAAGCTTGGAATTTGAGTCTAAAAACCTTTTATTGACACCTCACAAACTACTGCCCATGCTGGTTGGAAATGCAGAATATCCTGGGGGTTTTTACCAGGCCTTGGATACTGAAGGCATTCCCAAAAATTCCTGGGGGAAATAAAAGTGCTTAGGAAAAACTGTGAGTTGCTGCTTAGCCTTGTCACCGAGTCTTTAAATAAATCCTGATAATGCCCTTTGGAAAATGTGTGTTTCARAAMCAGATTTGAGKTTGGTTTGTCATTTATTAATATTCYACCTTTCAGCAGAAAYGAYGACAGATGGAAAGGCAGTGGTAGCAGAACTTGCWCTGATATTTAAATATACTGATGAATGCTAAAATCTCTCTAAGACAGACTCTATTTGGAGACATATTAGAGTTTGATTTAAGAATTTGAAATTAGAAAATAATTYATTTCAGCAACATTCAGTTTATAGACCTGGATGGTTTATTGCTGTGAACACGGTTGCATTCATTATGCTTCACAGAGGAACATCATTTATGGAGGACAGGTGATTTTTAACCAACTAAAACAGTAAAARTCTTTTCACTAGTCTCTAAAATGCCTTGAAAGTGGAGGTGTAGTCAGATTTAGTTTMAGAAGAAGAAATTAGCCAAGTTAAGTCCTAATTAGTTTGGTGTGCTGAGTAAACACATCAATCTGTATAAAATCTRAGCACAGATCATGCCTGAAGCTGATCCCAGGTGCTTTATTAAGCAGCTCATTGTGAGGAAAAGGAGTGAAAGCACAAAAAAAAAAAATGTCTCATTAAGTATCTTGATGAATTTGGGCCAACTTTGAGACTTCATCATTGTCCCCCTGTTTTTTAGCATTTTCTTCCTGTTGTAGAAACGGATTTTACTACTTATATTCATGAGAAGTAAAGTCAGGACAGAAAGTGACTGAAGGATGGAGCTTGGCACCCCTCTTTCAAGTAATTCCTAAATTGGAAAATAATTGCTAATATTTCACAGAGAGACAAAAAATATTGATCTCCAAACTGTTTGCAGAGCAAAAACAGAGAAAAAACTGTTTCATTTAGGAGCAACAGAGACTGCTTTCTTTTTAAGATTTTGAAATGTTTCATGTGGGTTTCAACTGCACAGGGGGGATCCCAGGAATGGGGAGATGAGGGACATGGGGTTATGTTCCATTTATTACTTTTTAGTAAGAAAATTGGAGTCAAATCACCATATTGTATTTGCTCAGTCTTGGTTGTCTATTATTTAAAACAAAACTCAAACAATTTTGCCCTTTTCCCCCCCTAAATTGTTCTAGAAATCTAAATTCAGTCTAAAGKTTATAATTTTTCTTCAAATGTTTTCTGTTGACATTCACAAGATTAGATACTCATTATTCCTGACCCAACAGTTCTCTGTCAACTCTTTCCTCAGCAGAGTCCATGTCCTTACAGAGAAAAGTGGGGAACATTGTATTTTCAGTGAAATCCTGCTTTATTAAAAAAAAAACAAACTTAACATCTGGTGCTGGTTAAGCAAGGAACACGAAACACATCAGTCAAAATTCCTGAAGGAGAAGGTTTCAAAGTTTTAAGCTGATTAATGCTTGAGTTTAGTCCCCCAGAGCTGTGTAAATGCAGCCTGTAAATATAACTGAGCCCTGGAAATTGCTCAGAAACCTCAAAGCAGTGCATGTTTGAGATTATTAAAGAGCACCAGCAAACATTCAATCCACACAAGTTGAGGAAATATAAGGGATCAACGTGAACTTTTTGGGAAGGTGAAGCTGTAATCATTCCACTCCCTGCACTCAATTTGTGCCTTTGCCAGCAGCAGCCTGGACGCTGTTGGTGGCAGTGATTTCATTTCAATTCCCCTGGGAATTCTGCTGGTGGCGATTTTCTCACTGGATTATGATCACATCATGATTGTACTCATGAGAGGGAACATTTTTCACAAGTTACTGGTACTTACAGCCTTTCCAGTCATAGTTAATTACTTAAAGGTAGCTTTTTAACAGATTTTAATGACACACTAAACCCTCTTCTCCTCCTCTTCATTGTATCTCATCCCTTTATGATCGGTTTCATGAACAGTGACTCATTTCACGTTTCCATGGGTCCATAAATGTATCATACAGCCCACCTTTTTTCTCACCTTGCTCTCTATTCTCTCTGAAATAATTTGATTCTTCATCTCTAGGTGACTCAAAGTATGAGGCTTCAAAAAGATTTAAGAAAATAAAGGGTGGAGGAGAGGCAGGCTAGAAGAAAAAGATACATCCATGGGCAATTATGGGATAAGGTTTGAGGAATCTTTCAAATTTGCTTTTTTGAAAGGTTAAAATTAAGGAAGCGCAGGGCTAAGCAGGAGGCAGAAGTTCTTAAAGATTTGTGTGGATGTGGTTTTGAGCCTGCTCACTGTAACTGTGCCAGTTTGTTCCTTCCAAAGCCCAGCTGAATCCCAGCCCATCATCACAACATTTGGCACCCAGGCATTCCAACCCAGACAGAAATTAATTCTTACAATAAGCAGCCACTTGGAATCAAATCTTTCCACCTCCCAGAAGTCTGAATACCAACATCCTTTCCCCCTTTCCTGCAGCAGCATCCTGAAGGGGAAGTTTGATATTTGAGGTTCCTGAGGGAAAGCTGTGTTCTCACCAGCACTTCCCCTCCAAATTCTCCAGAATAAATTATTTCTGCAGCAGATGGAGACTGAGGCAGTTTTGATGGATGGCAGAAAAGCTGTTACCTGTGTCTGATTCATTTCACAGCTCAGTGGGGCCACAGGTACCCATCCTGAAGGTTGTTATTCAAATCACAGCACAGGCTAGATGGGATGTCAAGGATGCTTATTGAGGGAGAGAAACCTTCCCTGAGAGAAGCTCAGATTAAGTTGTAGCAGAAGTGTGAGGAAGCACAAGAAAATAGCACAAATTGCCTCTTACAGCCTGTATGGATCTCTTTCCTGCAAAGCTGAAAGCACTAAATTGATTTCAAATTAAAGATTAAATTTATGTCAGATTAAAGATTAAATCTATTTCAAATTAAAGATTAAATTAATTTAAAATTAAAGATTGAATTAATTTCAAATTAAAGATTAAATTAATTTAAAATCAAATATTGAAATAATTTCAAATTAAAGATTAAATTAATTTCCTTCATCCCAACATGAGTTCAGTGAGCAGAAATAAAGGAAATTTCAGCAAATGTTGTTTTTCTCTGTAAAAAAGAGCTTCACCTGTAATGAAAGAGCCCCAGAAAATCCATCAGGATGGGCCAGTGGTTCATAACTAATGATGAAGTCTGGGAGAAAAAGCACTTTATTTTCTCAGTGTCTCTGGGGAGATGAGGCACATGATTTGTTCCTTTCATTTCCACAAACCATCAGCTGTGGATGCAATTGGATGTCCTTGTCTGCTTGGATCTGATATTGAGTAAAATTTGTGGAAGTTTCACTGTTGTTTACAATGAATTTCAAACAGACACTAAATTGCAGCAAAACCTTTAGGTTTTAAAGCATTTTTAACTGTTTTCCTTGAAAACAGCTGGTATAGTTTTTTTGATCGATTTTCCCTTGATTTAAACTTTTTCATCTGTTCTGGATTTTTTTTTTATGCAATATTTTTCTCTGCTTTTCTCCCAGCATTGTAAATCATGAGCAGCCCTGAAGATGCTTCTGTTACAAAGAAGTAAACACCTTTTTGTAGGAATAATTCAAAATAAAATGCATAGTTTTGCTGACTGACTCACTGAATTTTGAGTAGACAGAGTAGAATGGGAATACATATGAAAATATATAGGTATCTCTTAAATATTGATAACAAATCCTCACTGCATGCAAAACTGAAGCTGATTTAGGAACAGAAGAGAGACCCTGCTAATTGAAATGAAACATGATTCAGTTTTTAAAGCAGCTTGACAGTTTTACAGCTCATCATCATGGTGGTGATTATGAATTGCACCTGAATTGGGGCTGGAGATTATATTAAAATAATTCAAAGTGAAAGGAACAATAAACCTGCAGCGGTGTCACACCCACTGCATGAATGTCTCTGGTCTTGGAGGAGCAGCAATTTTTAGAAGTTTGGTGCAAAGACARTTTGTACTTCTGAGGTTCATCAGGATCTCCTCAGATTCTCTGCGCATTCAGTGATAATTTTTTTTTTGTTGGTTTCTTCTCTTTGTTTGGGTTGGTTTTTTTGTTTTCTGGTTTTTTTTAGTTGATATAAGATAGAGACCCTCTTTACATAAAATCTAAATCCTTCATCTGCCTGAGTGGTGCCACCAGAGAAAGCTTTTAATAATGTTTGTGCCCTAAGAACATCTGAGATAAGGAAATGTGGCAAACAGGGCAAGTTTCTTTGGTTTCAACTCCATGTTTGCCTTCTGTTTCTCTTGTGGACTCAGACAAATGTTGCACTGTTTAATGAAAATTTAAGGGATTAACTTCAAGAGCAAGCTCCAGGCCAGGAGAGTGAAATTTAATTGACGTGGGCCAATTGAGTTGGAAGAACTTGAAGAAGAAACACCAATTCATATTTCAGCCTGGGTAAAGCACATGTTCTTAAAAAATGATTTTTATGAACTTCATAAAGAATACCCACAGCTGGATACTGAAATAATCCAGTCCATGCTATAAAATGGGGATATAATGACGTTTATAGACAGGCAGTGACCAATATAGAAAATACCAGGACAGCACAAATAGGAGGTTGAAGAACTTTTCAACTAGAATATTACATTTTTGCTGGAAATGTTGTTTTTATATATTGCCTTTATTTAGGTGTCCAGGCAGGTTAAAATCCATGAAGTCTAAGCTAATAACAGATTTATAGGAAATCTAAGTTAATAACAAACCCATCTATAATTAGGGCAAGTGTGGCAGCACCATTTGGGGGAGCAAAACGTGACAAACCCATGGTTTTGCTCAGGAAGCAGCAAAGTTGAAATGCAGGAAGGTGTCCCAGGTGGGGCTTTGTTCCCTCCCCATTTGCTGCACCTGCTGCAGACACACATCAAAACCAAATTAAAATTGTAGTGAATCAAAACCAAGCATTTGCCTGGCCTCCTGCACGACCTGATGGCAAAGACTGATTAGGGATGAAATCCTTCTGACAACTGAACCACTTCATCACAGAGGTTTCATAAGGTGGAAGGCTCCAGGCAATTGGGTTGTGGAACAATTAGCTTTTGTTGTGGTGAAAAAAAAAAAAAAAAACCAAACCCAAATGAAAAGTCCCAGTGTATTCATAGCAAGTAATTTATTTTTCTTTTTTGCTTATCTGAAAACTTACCTGCTTGAAGAATTAAGAATTGACTTAAAAATAAAGAATATGGAGGGGAGGAAGGGAGCAGSTGGGCAGRGGAGAGGGAGTGCACTGAGTTTTARCTGGCTTCAAAATGTGATGGAATTCTTTCACTGAGAAAAGTTTTGCTGCTTCTCAGCCATTGTTGGAAAGAGCTCAGAGGTGGATTTTATAGATGATGCTGGAAAAAAGTTGACATCTACCAAAGTCTGATGTGCAGAGYAGAGAGAGAAGCTGGAACCAGTTTYTGGAACTGAAAAAGTACWGTCTGGGTTCAGAGTCATAGCTAGRCCTTTTYAGGTTTGAAATAAATGTGGCAACACACAATAATTTCCCTTTTTCTTTAAAGATTCCTTGAATTTCTCACTCTTCCTCTCAGAAGAAGGCACAGGAAGGCAGAAGAAATGGCAGAAAATTGCTTTTTCGATGTGAAAGCATCAGTGGTAGCCAATCTATGCAATTCTTAGCAAATTCCTGCAACTCTACAGTCTCAATCATGCTTGTTTGTCAGAGTGTTCTGGGTTTATTTTTCCCTGAGGTCCGATTAAGCCTGAGCTAATTAATCCAGCATTATGCCTGCATTACCAAAATAAAGTGATTGTTTAGCATAACAAAGYTGATAATTAGTGTAACAGCAGAGAWAATGTTGGTATCAGCAGCAGTGGGAGGAACAGCCAAACTGGGACTACCTGGAAACACCTCCCTCCAAAAACATTTTCTTGATGGGTTCTCTTACCTTGGAGTTCTTCTGGTAGAGACTTAAAAAAAGACCCAAATTCTTCATACTGAAATTTGGTTTGCCCTTGGTTGATTGTTTGCTGTTTGCCAGGACACGCAATGTAAATTAATAACCAATTTAATAATGAAAATTGCCCGGAGGATCTCATGTAATTCATTATTTATCAGTGTAAATATTTTCTGTGCAAATGAGAGATGTAAAAAATTTAGCTCCTCTGACCCATATATCAGGTGTTTGAGGGAACTGTGTTTGCCATTTTCTATCCCAGCAGCTCTATCGTCTCTTGTTTGAAGATTTCTGGGATCTCACATCCCACAGGGGAAATGAAAACCCTTTTATAGTTTCTATGTCATAGCTGAATAGTGATAGAGATTATGAAAATGTTCTATGTCTACGGCGAGTGAAATTCTGCAACAGATTGCCAAGGAAATTGTGATTTTCTGGTAGCTGAGGTGAATGAATTTTAGAGTAATTTACCCAAGTTGTTTGTTCAGTTCAAATGGACTGTCAGTACACACAATTTCAGCACCTGAAACCCTATGAGGTGACACCATCAGCTGGCACAAACCTGGGGAATCCATTGTGCTCTCAGGATTTCAGCCAGACCTGCTCTTAAAGGCAATTTCACTGAATTTGCTGCAGTTTTTTCACATCCCTTGGTCCATGCACAGGGATGCAGAAGAGAAACACAGAATTTCTGTAATCCATGGATGGGAAGTTAAACTGGTAAARTGACACTGGAAATTGTGGGTTTGGRAAGAGCAGCCTGTGRTTGTCAGAGGRTGAGAGTGAGAGTCAGACAAGYTTCATCTCAGTCACAGAAGTTCCTTAACTTGCTGCACGATGCTGGATAAATCATTCATTAATCATTTTGATACCCCCACTGYTCACCTGTTTGTTTCCAATGCTGCCTGGGAGGGTTTCCCTTTGTCTCTGCAGTTCTTTGCACAGTACAGCCTTGGCCTGGGGCTGGAATTTCTCCATTTCACTGGAAATGATCAATATTTATGGCAGTGAGGTCAATCTCCTGCTGGGCAAGCACACAGAGCCAAGCAAAGCATCCCATTGAAAAATGCTTCATTTAATGCCAATATTAAGCTTTAGACATCCCTTCTAAAAAAAAAAAAAAAAAAAAAAAAAAAAAAAAAAAAAAAAAAAAAAAAAAAAAAAAAAAAAAAAAAAAAGGATATTCCCAGGGAATAAATCTAATCAGAGAAATACTCACACAAAAGAAGATTCTTGTCGTGGTTTTTGCAGATGTGCACAGTTGAATTTCTCAGCAAGTGGTCTGCTATTTTATCTATTCCTGCAAATAAAAAGGATGATTTTCTCTATAACTTGCTTTAACTAAACTTATATTAACTATATATTAACTACATAACTATTAATATATTAACTATTAACTATACAACTATATTAACTATCTATAAACTACATATTAACTATATCTTAATTATAACTTACATTAACTAAAGCACATAAAATTTACTTGTTTCTACTTTGTAAGTGCTGCAAGAATAACGTGCTGGTTTTTGCTGTTACATTATTGATATTTCTAGGGCAGATTGTGCCACCCCGCAAAATTTACTCAAACTAACCCGACAACATCAAACAAAACCTCAAAAAATGAGCYGACAACATCAAACACAACCTCAGAAATAACCAAAAAAGCACCAGCTTTAATGTCTCAGTCAAGAGCAGAACTGGGTCGTTATCCAATTCTTTCTAGATGGAGGATGGTGGACCTGGCTTTAATATCAGTAAATGTGGTAGATATGGGAAGAAATGTACTTTAWAAATATRCTTTATAAAYATACTTTATAAAAGTCAGGATGGGTGTCCAGGCTTGAAAACCGTTTCAAAATGTATACACGTGGCACGGTATTTATTTAACATTCTGCCTTCCTGCTCAGTTGCAGAAGTTTTTAATTGTAAAAATTACAAAGGTCACTAGGAAATCACAAATCTGTGGGAATTTTTTATTTTTTAAATGCGTTATTGGTCTATTTTTGCCATCTCTCTTGCCTGAAGTGACYCTGAAGTAGTGGGCTCAGTTGTTCAGATACTTTATTTTAGTTTTTCAGTTTTAAAAGATAAGCATAAATTGGTGAGCACTGTTAGAGTCCAAGATGTGGGATATTTTGGGTTTATTGGCCAGGAAATAGAAAATAGCTTAGTACACAGCAGCCCCTAAAACTGAGCCAAAAATAGGCACAAAATGATGTAAAATAAACTGCACAAGCAGATGGAGATATATTACTGTGAAAAAGCCCCATCCTTAGAGCTKCTTAAAAGTTCTTTTTCTCCTGTAAAAAACTTGCTTGCAATAGAGAAAATTTCTGATTTCCTAGGAAAGAGAATTTTAAAGTCTTTGTTCATGAAATATCACCTTTTTATTAATTATGAYATGAAAGAGAAAAAAATTAAGGAAAATTTTATTAAATTTAGGACAACTGTGAACATCTTAGAACCTCCAAGGCAAAGAAGTGGCAAACTAAATTCTTGCTTTTGGTATCCTCAGAAATGAGAAGCACCACTGAGTTCTGTGCCAGTGTTCAGTGCAGGAATCTGGAAGTTTTCACATTTTTTTAGCAGACAAAGGAAGCAGTAAGAGTGGTTTATGTCCCCCAGACTGTGATTCACAGCCCTTACACTGCATTTCTGGAGCTTCTCCTTCCCAACTGGGATATCCTTTGGGATGTGCTCAAACAACAGATGGATTATATTTCCAGGAAAATGAATAAAATATTGAAAATGTTGGCTGCATGCAGACAATACCAATCACTGCAGGTAATTAGTGATCAGCAGATGGCTTTTTTCCCATTAATTCTTTCAGAATGTGGTGCCAGGGTCAGAGCTTTGACCTSCTGTGAGTGACAGTCACTGCTAAGGAACTTCCATGCAGGCAGGGTGGTGAAGGCCAGGGAATAAAGAAATATAAAATAAAGAAATTTCCAGTTACACTGTGCTTATTCTCCTCCAAACATAAAAATATTCTGGGGTGGATTCCTCCAGCTCCCTGTGAATGTAGGTGGCTCCTGTGATTATAAAGGTGACTTTTGGAAAGCTCCATCCTTGGAAAGGACAATAATTTAAACTGAGTACTGGATGGTGCAAATGGAATTGTTCTGATGCATGTTTTTCATTCTTAAAGTAAATTRAAACAATTCAGGGATTTATTTGGGGAAAAAAAAACAAAACAAACCAAACCTACAAACAACAAAACCCAGCCCACAATTCTTTCTTGAATCAGTGGTGTTTGAAAGGTGCCAGGGTATTTTCAGTCCAGTGAAACTCCTGACCCTGSTTGGTGTCAGTGAGATTTTAGGATGATTGCTCTGTGACTTTTTCTGGCTCAGCTGCCTCGAAGCCTTTCTGCCARCAGAGCAGATGGAAACAAATACATTTAACCTTGCATTAAATGAGTTTGCTTCAGAATAATGCTTCCTCTGGCTAATCTCCTTCATAAGCATCAAAAAAATGGCAGTGAATGTGACACATTCTTATATATTCTTAATAAATCCATAGTGAAGACTGGAGGCTATGAAAGAAGAAATGAATATTTTTGTCAATGAGCAGAATATGTTTGGGTTTTGTGTGGGGTCATTTTTATTTTGGGTTTTTGGGCCATTTGCAGATTGTCAGGGTCCAAAGAGCTCAGCTGGTGCTCAGCAAGGTTGGTGATTCTGTGAGGATTTGATGGCACTGAGCACATGGGCAGAGAGATGACAAGTGATGGGGAGAGGGAAATAATCAGAAAATAACCTGGAAAAAGAAATGCCAGGGACTTACTTCAATCAGATTTGAGTACAATCCCCAAAATCACATTTATTAAGGAAGATCCCAACTCATTCTGATTTTTATACATACCTATGGAAATAGAAAGATATACCACCAGATCAAACAAAAGAGAGAAATGAAAAAATATAAATTACAGATGGATTAATAGGTTTTGGTTCCACATCTCACTGACCTGTCCTCACACAAAATAGAGGGACACCCCTGCAATTTGCACTGTGGTTTTTCAACATTCACCTTGTTAACAGGAACATAGGTTTTCTTTTAATCAGCTTTTTCTCTGAAATATAATAATATAAACATATAGTTTATTATCCTTAAATTACTTACTAGAAGGAATAAGTAGTTTCTTTTTACAATAAAGTCATGAAATTCAGTCTGTGATGCTCCATCTCACGCTGGCAGTATCAATCACATCTTCATCTGATGCCATGCAGCTATTTACAGAATCCCATCAAAAATAATCAAGTGTTTGATCAAACAGGAGATTCAAAATCAAATAGGAGATTCAAAACCAAATAGGATATTCAAAAGAAAGAAGAAATAAGATATGAGATGTTGATTTAAGGGCAACTGAGACTATATAAACAAAATTGTATCACTTTGACTTCCCTCAGGCACTGGAAATTTCTGTTTACTTGMAGAGGAGTGGGAGTTTTGGATATTTTCCATCCTAATATTCTGAAATTGGGAGCCTCGAGCAGGATTTTGCATTAAGAACAGGAAATATTTTTTATTACTCTCCTCTTCAGGAATGCAAGCTGGAGCAGGAAGCTCAAAAAACCAAATGCAATCCATACATTATTAAAGAAATGGAGRGAGAAGTGATTAGGCCCAAAYCAGGCATTTGGTTTGAATTAAATGSAAGAAGARCATTTGGAAACAGATTTGTAGRAGAGAAATGGAATAAATACAGATGTAAAATAGGAAAAGGAGAAAGATGTTGTATAAGGATACAAAAAGTGGATGGTTAGAAGCATCTCTTTTTTTTTTATTTGATATTGATGTTGTTAATGCCAAAGATTGAAGAAATTATAGAAAAAAATTGAGCATTTTTTCTGTAGTAGTTGATACAGTTGATACACCATTTTACAAATGGTGTTCTAACTCGGGTAGAATAGGATATAATACAAATTTTATAAAGTGCTAAATGGCTGTGAGGAACCAGGAACAGGCCATGTTGAAAAGAAAAGGACGGAGCTGAGATGATCAGATTATTTCCTCAATAAATGATTTTAGGTTCCTGGCAAAAGAGATGGAAATAGGCTATTAAATTCCTTTTTTGGCCTGCAAAAAGGTGAAACAGGCAAAGAAATACAAGTCCAGGTTACTAAGAGCAAATGCTATGAAGGAAAATGAATATGTAAAAATAATACAGGTTGTGTTGCAAAGATACAACTACCAGGAAAAGTGAGTTCAGATACACTTAACTAGTGAAATGCAAATTGAGGAATCTCCCAATATATAAAACCCCCCAAACTTACTAAAGGAACAGCTCATACAGTCTTTGTGCTGCAAGGCGGACAGGAATAGTTTATTCTCCATCTTCATGATGACTAACAGTGAAATTCTAGAAGAAAAATTGAAGTTTAATGTTCAGAAAAATCCGTTTTCTCATGGGGAGGTGATGGCAGCTTTGGGACAGACTGTAGGGTCAAGGGCAAGGCCAAGGTGTGGGGATGATGGATTGGGAAYCCTCGATCCCTAAAGCTGGACAGAGCTGTCCATGGTCCTGTCTTGGTGCTTCTTCATATCGAGTGTTTTGTTAATGAGCTACATCAATTAAGGGAAGTCAAACAAACCCCACTTCAATGTTCTATCAACACAAAAATCATTGGAAATCCTGCGACCCACCCCCTTCTCCTCAGCACTTTCCTGCTATTCTGTGGTCACTGACACCCACTTGAATTTCCTTTGTGTCTGGGATTGAAYTTTAGAGTGGTCAAAACAAGCAATGATCAGTCAAACATCTGCAGTCACGCATTTGCAGATAGAAAAAATGGTGTATTAGAACCTCAGTGGGTCACAGGATTTAACACATTTGCAGATATGAAAAATGGTTTATTAGAAACTTCAGTGGGTCACAGGATTTCACACATYTGCAGATATWAAAAATKRTTTRTTAGAACCTCAGTGGGTCACAGGATTTAACACATTTGCAGATATAAAAAATGGTTTATTAGAACCTCAGTGGGTCACAGGATTTCACACATTTGCAGATATTAAAAATGGTTTGTTAGAACCTCAGTGAGTGACAGGATCTCCAACACTTTTTGTGYTGATGGAACACTGAAGTGGGGTTTGTTTGACTTCACTTAATTGCTGAAGCTCACTAATGAAACAACTCTCGACATGAAGAGGCAAGGCAGCATTCTGCACCAGGATTGCAATCTTTCCCCAGCAGCTCTATTAGCAGATCAGGATAACAAGCACGTTGTGATTAATAACCAGAAAAGAAGCTTCTGGGGATTAGGCACTTCACAAATAATTCTAAATAGCTCCATGCAGCAGGTTTCACGCTAATACTGTTTTGATCTACAGCTGCAGGAGACATAAACCAGCTTCAGTTCATTGCCTTTTGTGAAATAACCTTGATTTATGCTGGCTGAGAATGTTCCTTTGCATGGTGGAGACTGTTCCTGCACAGTTTCATTGCAGTGACTGCAACAAAAAGAGAAAGAGGCAGCCAAGGCTTATCCAGAATTGTGTTAGAGATGTGGCAGTGCAGAAATTCAATTTATTTTGGGATGAACTSAGCTCCTCACAGCCAGTCTGCAGATGGGACTGTATGGGCCTGGCCATGTTTAGCAAACAGAGACCCAGCTGCTGGAAAACAGTCCCATATTTTCCAGAAAACTTCTGTTTCTCATTCTGGCTGTTCATCAGGGCTTGATTTTCCTGAAAGGAAAAGGAAAGCATATGTAGAATAATGAGGAAAAGGATCACTTTATCATTTCAGAGCTTCAGAGGGCTGCTAGGAGAAAGTGGCAGCACTTGCTTGGCCTTTGTTAGTGCCAYTATTTCCAAAATTGACTTTATGGATTGGACTCCTTCAGTTTTAAATGATCCAGTGCTTATCCATAAAAAAGGACACAAGCACCCAGAATTTCCACTGTTTAGCATCTGTAAAGCCAGGTCAAATGGTCTCCTGCCAAGCATCAGACCCAGCAGTGTGTATAATGGTTGGTAATATGTATTTGAGAGGACAAAATTTGCTCAAACTGCCATGGGTTACTGCCCTGAACTGATGGAGGGGCCACACAGAGAAAATCTGCTACATCTCTTCATTGGTTTATAAAATTCCCCCAAATGTTAATGAGTTAATAAAATTAGCAAGAGTGACAGAGAACTCCAAATATTTACAGAATTACACCCTTATTTGATTTAACACATTCCAAGAAAATAACTTTAGCAGCCAAATGGAATGAATGGAATTGCAAAGTGAAAGCCAAGTCATCTTAAGACAATTACCAAGTATTAATGAAAGCTTCTGCATGTAGTTAAATCCAAACTCACAGAATTCAAGAACTTCTTTAGAGACCTGAGATATGTGAAATGCCACATCTCTGCTTTCATTTTAACTCACAGCTCATATTTGACTCCCTATTACAAATTTGAAATTTCTTTTTTGGGATGGATGATCTTTGCCTGGTCCTTATGTCTTAMATTATGTGGCTCTTTCATAATTACAAAGATTTATCTACTCTCAGAATTCKTCCAAAACAGCTCTTCAGGCGTAATTCCAGCATAGGTTATGCTAAATATGAAAAAAAAAAAGACATTTTAAAGCTCAATTAGAGAGCCTAGCATCGTAATTATTCTTGACTAGCTATTCTGGTAAACTTCCAAAYGCAGCCAAATCCTAAGAGTTCAATTAAATACAGCCACTGAATACATTTATTGAAGTAGCTCCATTATAGTTAAGACTGAAGATTTTTTTTTTTTTTTAATGCTCCATTAAAGTAATCATGGTTTTTACTTTTCAGGACGATTTCTGCCTCGCTTTATTTCTTATCTGTCAGCAAGATTTAATTCTAAATTATTCTGGCCCTTCAGTGTGGAAAGCAAGGCTGCTGTAGGGCCACCCACAAGGGGGATGAGCTTCACCTCCTTTCAAAACAGACACATTTGTGGCACAACAATTACTGGCTGTATGGAGAAATAAAACTGGTTATCAGTGAAATCTGGGCTGGCTCAGGGCTCTGTTCCAGTGCCTCAGCTCACTCATTGGTTTTGCTCACATCATTTTATATACACGGGGCAAAATTAATGATATTTTAGATGTGTCTGGAAAATTGCATTTGCCAACGCCTCTGACCCCGTGATGGAAACCCCATCATTGCCATTAAGTTTTAAAGATCTGGAGCTGGTACACATTAGGAATTCAGAAGTTACATGACCCCTGTTAAAATGAACTTTTAATGTCCTTAAACAATTAAAGCTCAAATATTGTATGTCTGCTAATGAACTTCATGAATATTTATAAGGCGCCACTGAAGTGTGCAGCCTAAAATGAGTGAGGTGAGATTTTTGCTTAATTTAAAAGGATTGTGCCCTAATTTGGAAGCCTCCTCTCTATCTGTTCCACACAGTTCTGTATCCTTTTACCAGAGGAAATCAGAGGTAATTACATGAATGTCAGTGAAATTACAGCAAGGGGGAAGCAGTAAAACCCAAATATCTCAGCGTTACAAGATTTTTTTTTTGTTGGTTCCACTCAGGCTGCACTTTGGCACCAGAAGGGCTGCTCAGGACACAGCAGAGAACAAGTTTAAATCACTCCTTGTTCATGAGCAGGAAGGTTCTAACATTTTCAGATGTTTACAGATGCGGTGAATTATTTAAGGGTTGCACAGACAGATCTTTCTGAGGCTGGGTTTTTTTATATTTAAATGACAAGAAACCCTTGTTCTTCCCAAATCTGTGCCAGAGAAGCTAATGAAATGGTAAATGTTAATGTAAAACTGATATACCTGAGGGAACAAACATGGACCAGTGGTTTTAGCTCTGGTTACAGCTTTAGACTCCTGTTAAAACTCTTATTATCATAACCCCAACCTGGYTACAGCTGCATTGCTGTAAATACTCACATGGATAATGTGTTTTCTCTCTCCTCTGTCAAACCAGTGAACTCAATTCTATTAGGCTACTCGTATTATTTATGAGTATTTATGAGCATTGAGACSTTCCTGCTTTTAGGAAGTTGTGGAAGTAGGTGATTAAGATGACTTGAAAAAAATATTCCTTTAAACAAGTTTGTTTAGCCACAGGCTCATTGCACACGAAGAAAAGTTTTTAAAAAGCTGCCTGTGTTCTAATTGTTTCCCTTGTCTATRTTTTAGTATTTTCCTACAGGTTTTYATRGATTATYTTYMAATCAGTTCATTCCAGCTCTTGGGTTACACTCATCCATTGTCACCCTGATGGCTCATCTCAGTCCCCTCTCTCAAAGTATTTTTTCTCTGTTTGATGATGCCTCTCTTGGGAAGCTCTTGGTTGGCATCAGAGAGCAGAATTCTACATTAATTAGCTTTCATTGCATCTCTGAATTCTTATTTGCTGAAAACTCAACTTTTTTCCTGGTTTTTTTTTTTTTTAAGTCTCCCACTAGATATAGTCCATCTTACTTTCTTTGTCTTGTGCATTCGAGTTTTCTCACCCCAGCTGCTGGGTGGCAATGAGGAGCCAAAAGATGAATCTCTGTTTTTCCCTGTCACCAGCTTGCTGCATCGCTGTTTTTAAAGGGCAGCCCAAAATACTTCAGTGATTTCTTCCCAGATTAAAGTGAAATGCTTTCAGGAAGTGTTTGGAAACATGGAGCAGATGAGCATAAGCAGCCCCCTTTCAGACAGCACACTTGTGTTTTTTCACAAATTACAAGTCCTCTTGTAGACTGATAACAGATGGAGCTTTCTAAGAAATATTTTTCATCTTTGATTCTTCAGGCTTGAGYTTAACCTTTGGAACTGATGCAATTTTAGAGAGGCAGAAAATATTCCCTTAGTGGGGAAAGGCAAACAGATTTGCTGGTATGACAGAGGGTCCACTTCATTTAAACTACATAACAGATCAATAATGAGAAGATTTCATTTGTTGAATTTGTTCCTGGTTTAGTTTCCTGGAGTATTTGCACATGGAGAGAGTTCATTCCATGAGTTTTTGACACTTCAGGCCACTGAGCACTGCAGCATTAAAAAAACTTGCATGAGTTTCACATACTGTACTGTAATTAAAGCTCCATAAATGCTGAGGTTTAAATCAGAGCTGACTAATCAGATTTAATTTAAATGTCTTAATGGCTGTATTTTTAATAGAACAAGGGTACATTAGCTAATCCAGCTTTTCTTCCTGCAGCAAGAGGTGTGTCGAAATTTCTAAGGCTTTGATCCAAAAAAAGCACATTAACTCATGGATTAATTCAGTCAGTTAATAATTCCTCAGAGTCAGTGATACTATTAACTGCTTGAAATTTTGTTTGTATTGAAAGGGTTGATCTGGCTCAAGCTTAATTGTACAGAACCTTTTTTTTTTTTTTTTCAGCAGAATAAAACTGTTTTGGTGGGAATTGACTCTTTCCTGAGCCTCTGATTCTTAGGGTCACAAAAACATTTCTGCCCTTTGCTTTTCCATTGGGTATGGCAGGTTCAAAAACCCAAAACCCACCCCTGCTTGTCAGGGAATTRATTCCATCCAGAGCAAATCAGAACATGATTTACACCCCTGGAGATAATGAAATGACTGAGTGTATTTAAATCATAGTAAATGAGGGCAAATTTTGGCATTAATTTTGGGTTCCACCTGAGAGAATTGTCTTCCCTTTCTCCTCAGCATGAAAAAGTATCTGAACTTTGATAAGGGCTCTTTTAAGGCACACAGTGAACACCAAGCAGTTTTAGGGATAATTATAAGGCAGGAAAAATGACARAGCATTTTGAACTGTGAAATATTTTAACTGCCCTCTGTTTTGCCAAATCAGCACCTTTGAGGAGTTAAAAAATGCTGAAAAATCATGAAAACTCTGAAGTTTCTCACCTAAGGCAATCCTTTTCTTGCAATGACTTAGTGAATGGGAAACTGGAATAAAGTCTGGGAAAATGTTAATGTGTAAAAAACACATTTAAAGTCTATGCTGCATCTAGTTTTCCAATCATCCTTAGGTTCAGCAGTTTCTCTTCCATGATATTAGTACAGAGCTGCTTTTGGAAGAGCATTGGGCAGCTGCCTTTACAAGGAACATATTCATGGCACCTCATTAAGCTCATTTGTGATGTATTGCTTCAACACCCACWGCATTTTAGGGCTAACTTTTAAATTCCTTCCCAAAAAAGGCTTTTAAATGGAACTCTGATATTTTTTYCCTTTGCAATCCGTATGAAACAGCAGCAGGAACAAGTCCAGCCTGCAGAATTATCTCTGTTAACTCATGTCTCATTTCTGGCTGGACTATATGGAAAGACCACGGGCTTAAATMATTTGGAATCACAGCACAACTGAAATTTAGACAGAAAAATAGGTAAATGATCAATGTAAAATATAWAGAAGAAGGAAAGTATGAAAACCAATTTGCTTTTATAAGCTCTGAGCTGCATCTTTGGCTCCAGACATCTCMATAATAAGGTAATAAATCCATATGAAAACTGAGCTGGTTACAGCTGTGCTGTTCTGCAGTTTTGCTCACTCCTTGTACTTCCAACTGCTGCTATCATCTCCTTTTTCATAAAGTTATCCCAGAAATATCCAAACACAGGGAAATGTTGATATTTTAAAATATTTGTGTCTCCTATGACTTCACAGCTGTCTCTATACACAGAAGGGAAAATAACTGCCATTAATGTTTCTTATCTATCATCAAATGTTGACTTTATTAATGAGATTAATTAGTAATTTAGAGGTTTTTTAGATTAATTAGATGCTATCTTATTTTAATTTTCTGTGTGCTAATGAATATTTAATATGATGCTTTTGTTTAAAGTGATATTAACGGCTTTCACACTTCAGACATTATTTCATTATTTCAGTTTTCTATCATGTTATGAATGACTTTTAACCAACTGGTTTCACTATCTGCTAAATCATATCCAGGCAGGATTGTATTCCAGACACCCAGAATTATTCAGGGGCTCTATCCATAGTTTTATTTCAGTAAAATCAGTTTTATCTAGAGAGGCACTTACATTCACCCAACTCTGAATCCCTGACTGCAGGGCCCACAGGCTCCTGTTCTGTTTTCTCAAATGAGCTTTTTTAGATGCTTGTTTTGAAAATGTCTCTCCTCTTCAAAACATGGAGCTCTGACTGAAAGTTGCATTCAAGCATATCAAATATTCAGGAATTTATCGCTGAGAACACAGTTGGAGGTGTGAACCTCTCAATAAATCCACAGGAACTGCATGGAGCTTATGGAATGTGAACAACCTCTGAAATATTTACATTACCTTCCAAAAAACACAAGGAAAAAGTGGCTGTGAAGGGAGTGGGTAAAGGCTGCTGTTCCATTTTCTCACATGAGAACATAAATTCCAGAGCTCACAGTCTTTTAACACTGAGAGAATTCTGGAGACTTCAKCTACAAATTATTGTCTCTTCCCGAGTCAGCCATTCCCAGCAAGGCACAACACTCATTACCTGAGCCCTGAGTATTTATTGTTATTGCAGCACATTTACAAAATTGCTGAATGCCTTGTTTGACAAATATATAAAATAGTAAAGGGGATTCTTGCTGTTCTCCAAATGTTAGCAGATTCTCCTCTCATGTTCCCCAGAGCCAGGAGTGCAGATGAAGCTGTTCCATCACCCAGGTGACAGCAGCACCTCCTTGTCCTGCCACTGGCCACAAACACATTTAATGCTCCTTTACTCCACATGTGAGGAGTAAAAATCCCACTCAAACTTGGGGAAAACTCCTCCATTTTTAGTGGTAAGAGGGTTCTTAGCATAGAAAAGTGCCTTCTGATACAGAATGAGAACTATTCAATTAAAAGAATATAATTTACTGTCAGCCTTTCACAAGCAGATGGAAGATTTTTTCATTCTGTCAATTTAAAGATTCTTCTAAACTGCAACAGGTGAAAATCCAGTGAGGATGGGGAACTGTGTCATTTTGAAGCTGATAATGCCAAGTCTTCACTGTTCTCTCRAAACAGCACATGAAAAAATTGCAGCTACTGCTACTGGTAGATTCATGACTACACCTTTCCAAAAATGCTTGAGTAGTGTATCATATTATCCCATTGTAGTACTCTTGGCATGAAATTCGAATATATTAGCATCAGGATAAAACCATGAGTATAGATTGTGCCAAGAAAAGGAGAGCTAGGACAGTCCCAAGGAAAAAAGTGATGAGTTTTAGCCACAGGCAAGAAGGCTTGAGGGACTGAACAGGCTATTCATGTGATTTCTGCTGCTTCCATCCAGGTATTTTAATCAGTGTCCCTCGTCATGTTTTGCTTTTRCTGAATTGTTTTCTGTGATGAATATTAATTTTTTTATGTTTTTTTTTAATGACTGTGAACACTTGAGTGATTTTTTTCTGTGTAATTTACTCATTAAGGTGTGCAAAGGGGCCTTTGCTTTATGAGGCATATTTCTTAAAACACTTCTTTGAGATATGAGRGGTCTTCCTCTGATTCCTGTGAAAAATCTAAACCACATTCCTCATACTCCAGGAAAGTTCTCTCAGAGGGTTGTAGGTGAACATTGCAGAGAACTTTGAAATAGCTGAAGGGCTTCRTAAAATTAATTAAGCACTGGCTGATCTGGAATTAAATGAAGATATCCACAATTAAGTTTGTGCAGCCTACAGGTTGAAGTGCTCTTAGGGCAAGGCAGAGATTTGACTCAGATGCATCTCAAAGACAGAAGGAATATTGGATCAGATATGCAGCTGGAATAACTCCAGCAGAAAAAAAAGGAAATAGGATACACCTAATTCACTCTGCTCTTTAACCCACAATTTCCTGATGTYAGAGAATTTGGGTCAGATGAGGTAGAGGAGAAAACAAAAGCCAAATGACACAAGTTATTTATTGCTGGAGCAGCTGCAAAGACAGTCTTTGCAAGTCCTGGCAGATTCCCCCTGAACCAGGCATTTTTTCTGCACCAACAGCCACCAAAACTCAGGGCTGCATGTGGAGCTGCATTTTGTACAAAGCCTGCAGTCAGTAATTCAAGGAGCTACTATTTCTTTCATAGATGGCATTAATCTGACAAATTTACCTCAAGGCAGAATGTAATATTGTTTTCAGTCCAGTTTCTGATGGCTGAAGATTTGCCACTACAGAAAGTAGCACAAAGGGAGACAAATAAATGCCAATTTTGTTGTCTGCTTCGAGAAAAATGGGAGGATCGACCAACCCCTGCCTCCTCCCTCATTTTTAACATTGCACAGATTGTACAGATCCAGAGAGCAAATACAATTCTTTTGAAAATAGAAAAATTGACAGTGATCTGATCAATGCTATGGCAAGTGGAGACCTGAGGGATGCCAGGCTGAAGTGATTCTGAGGATCCTCATGGCATTGACTGAGAGGATTCTCCACCAGCCCAGGAGAAGGAAGATCAAGAGGTCAGATTTTCTTTCCCTCAAGAGTTTTTTTTTCTCCCTTTTCTGTAGTTTGAAGTCTTCTGGGCAGCAATGAACTCTTTCTGACAGCAGAGGGGTTTTATTGCTCGTGCTTGTCATCTCCTTATGCAGCTCTGTAGAGTTCAGGAATTCCTGGTGCAATTCTTCTCAGTTGGATTTGCTCCTCAGAGKGGAGCAGAACCCTTTTCCAGAAGGATATRTTCAAAGGGAAGAYTCAAAATTTGGRCCAGTTTMAGAAAAATAYCTCAGTGTCCCTCATATRCCACAAAATTAKCCAGTCAGTCATTAACTSTTTCAAATGTTATTAGAAAATWCCCACATTATCAATATAATCAGGTRTATMCKGTSCTTACAGTGGATGCAGTGGAGTGAAGCAGAGTTATTAAAAGTGGATGAATCTGCACGGATTGTTCTGTGCTRTCAATAACATCACAAAGTGCAAAGAAACCAAACCCACTCTGGAACTGATGCACCCCTGAGTGCATTGCCTCACACCTTTTCCTACTTAAAATTACTGCACACAGAGTGAGCAGTCCCCAAGTCAGGTTAATTTATCTGTTTCAGGGGTTTAAAAACTGTCAGATAATGAGGCACTGCTCAGATTCCAAACAGCCCTAGAACCAGAGGCATCTAAGAGCTGCTTTAGAAAGCAGAGTTAGAAGCATAATTACAAGACAGACTAATAAACAGCACCTCTTCCATTTCCCTGTAAGAAATTAAATCAGGTTTKTACTGGATAAGCATGACTGAGCTGTTAGAAATGGGGGAAAGATTGAAGTGTTATCTTCTAAACAATATGTACATAATGAACAGAAAATAAAAAAGAAAGCTATTGTAATGACAAGAAATGAGAAATTTAATGGATTACATAAAACTCAACAGTTAGAATTCGTACTAGCAAGAGCCAGTCAAGAGTTTATTTGTAACTCTGAAATTTTGGAACTTGTGTGGGAATAGGTTTCTCTGGTATTTAAAGAAGAGTAATGTTGAAGCTGTTTCTTGAGCCACCACCTGTCAAAAGAGGAAGATGAGATATCTCTATGGATACGTAGGAGATGAAACACAAAACTTGTCAAAATAAAATGAAATCTTTCCATTGGTGTCAGAGGGCTCTGCATGAGGCTTTAACAAAACAGATCCCYTCTGATTTTGGGATCAATGTAACGTGAAATCTCACCTCTGTTTTCTGGAAGACACAGGAGAGGTTAAGCCAAGTGAGGCTGGGGGAATGGCAAATAATTTATTGGTTTTACACATTCCAAATGTTGATCACCAACCTGCCACGTTATTTCTTCTGATGTCAAATTGGGTAACTGAGACCTCTTAACTTATAAACATGAGAATTGAAAACAATGAGCASTTAATTCATCTGTCTGCTTCTGAAATTTAGGTTAATGTAAAATAAGGGTGTTTGTATCAATGCTTACTCCCTGTTTTCAACAAAAAAATACAAATATTCATACAAATGTTTGAGCAAAGAAGTGTAATATAAATCTTGAGGACATTTTCAGGTCCCAAACCCTTTTTTTTCTGCAATCTCAATAAATCTCTGCGTTCTGTTTTGTTTACAAAATCCGTTTATTTGCTGAACACAATGATTGTCAGCACTCAGGATCCCTCTGTTTCTGCAGTAAAAGGCRAAGCCAGCAATCAGATTTGGAACTTTTCCAAATACGCCTGGAGGGCCCTCTTKAAAAGAGTCTGAATCCTCAGCAAACACCTTCTTGTTGTATTAAATGATGCTGCAGACACTTGCTGCACAAAATCAGAGGGAAGAAATGCCACACTTGTAGCAGATATCTTTTTTTTAACACACTGGGTCCCTATTTATATTATGGGCCGTAGGAAATCCGCAGACTTCAATACTAAAGAGATTTTCCTCTTACATCCTTTGCTTAATTTAGTAACCTTAAAATAAAGTACCTTTTCCCTCCAAGGCATTTACAACCTTCTAATGACATTGCTACWACCAACTCTCTTTTCTCCTCCCTTGTGGGCAATTTTAAATTTATTTTTTTTTCTGTAAGCTCGAAGCTTTCCCTCTCTGTTCAATTCCTGTTTTGGAATATGTTCTGCCTTCAGTAACAAGCATATGAAAATCAATATWGCAGCATTTGTCACAAGTTATGGAAGAAAAGCCTTTAATCAAAGACATTTAGGTGTTCATGTGAAGGTCACCCATTATGTGATGATCAATGACCCTTCACAGATCCCACAGTTCCCCTCTTTTACCCATCTCACACAGTGATGACCTGCCCATCTTATGGAGATATGAATGACTGAGCCTGTTCCATTACAGTTAATATCTCCCTGAGAGATGGGCCTGTTGGGGAAAAAAATGATACATTTATGAACTTTCTGAAACAATGAAATTGATCCTTTTTGAGCCAGCTCTTCCTGCAGAGCTAATTCCTGAGCAATTTATTTTCACTGATTAAATCTGCTGCCTGCAAGGGGGAGCTGGCAGATCTGTGCAGGACAGCACAAAAAAAATCAGCTGCATTTGCAGATGGAGCCAAAACYCCTGTAGAATGGGATGGAATTTGCATTGATGGGTTAAATGGTGATTGTGTTTGTGGTCACTTGTAGGATTCAGCCTTCCCTAATCAYAGGAACACCACAATCAGTGGAAGAATTATTGTACTGGTGTCACTGGGTCAGCTGGGGAGGGGGGTGCCACTCTTTCTGGGGTGAAAAGAGAAAGTTTCTGCTGTGAAAAGAAATTTCAAAGGCATCAGCTCTGAGTCTCTCTGTAACCAACATCTGTCCAGGGCTCTGTAACCAACTCAGTTAAAACTGAACTTCTTCAAACTTACTGAGAGGGGAAAGGGAGCTGAAAGAAAGGGCTGCAGGAGTGTCCTGTGCCTGTGGTCAAAACAGCAGCTCAGAACTGATTTCTGAATCTGATCACAAAAGGGTGAGTGGATCCTTTTGGACAGCAAGAAAAGGCACAGGATTGAAAATGGGAATCACTGAATAAATAYTGGGCAGCTGGCAAAGGTTGAGGGAGTTCCAATCCTTCAGCTGGCAGAGTTTGCACTCGCAGGGATTCCTTGGATGTGTGGCCTGTGCTTTCACCCATCCTCAGTGCCCTGCTGGAGTGCATTTTTCTGTYTAATGTGTATTTGAGGAGCTGCTTCGCAAGCAACAACCTCATCCTTGCAGGGCAGAAACATCAAAAGTTACATTTATATGCTATTTCAGAAGTCCCATTTGCTTCCAGACCCCTTGAGGAAGGTGTATTTCTGCAGGGAAACATGATCAGAGTTCTCTCATCGAGGATGGATGCWGAAATCCCAGGATGGGCACTGKGAGATGGGAGCTGGGGTCACTCACYCACTGCTGTGACATTTCAGTCTCTKCAGCACAAGAACAGACAGTGAGACCTCCCTAATCCTGCACTCAGATTTTTKCAAAATTAAGGCAATAAYRTGARGCATTTCTRTCCCAGATTTTTTTGGCCTTGRYTTGAATTCAAGAGAGGGCTCAGGATGATGCCCCCTGAATTCACAAGCTGCTCCTCAGTTTSTTCTTGTTAGCCTAACAAAATGTTATGGAACGAAAACTGAAAGCTAAAATATCCCTCAGCCCATATGCCCAATTTTTACACTGAAGATTTATGTGTGAGCTTAACTTCATAATTATCCTGTTTAAGGGCTCTGCTGGATTTCTAAATTAAGACTGATGGCACAGATGAACGAGGAAAGGTCATTCCTTGATGCATTAGCTCTTTGTTGATGAACAATTTAACACAAAACCACTTTGTGTTTAGCACGAAACCTTTTTCATGAGAATCACATCCCACTGCCTGTCCTCATAAATATTAATTCACAACATGCATGTGCTTCGTGTAGGTCCTGACAGCCTCTGTAGTGGTGCTGACAAGACAGTCAAAAAGAGAGGAGTACAAAACAAAAAAAAAAGGTGGTAAAGTTTACCCCAAGGTGTCAAAGGGCATTAAGATGGGTTTAAATATAGAATTCTACTGAGCTGCAGAGCATAGGGATCAAATTGAAGACAATTAGATGAAAATGGGACAGTCAGCAGTATAATCAGATCTTAAAATTCACACTGTAGGTGGGAATCCTTCTAAAAGGGACTGGGAAAAGACAAAACTGCAGATAAAAAAATGGTAACAATTAAATCAAAACTGCCAAACAAAATCACCTCAAACATAAAATCAAATTATGGCTAGACAGTTTCTGAAGAAAAGCAGGGACTGCATGGAGAGTCTTTAAAATGGGAAAGGAGAACTGGCAAAGGGRTACAGCAAGAGGCATTGCCAAATTAATGGAAATTGAGATTGGGAGAAGGGACATCCTCATTACCAGGAAATCAATAGAGATTTCTGAATATCTTAGAGATTTCTGAATATCTGCTCTGTTCTGTGAGSAGCTGAGTCAAAACCTTCCTAGAAAAATCAACAAATACTGAACCAGATGGGACCCAAAGGGATGAAGGTGCTTGGAAAAATGAACGGCAGAGCTGGAGGAATTGCCAGGGAAATCTGAGGAAATAACTGAGCTGAGAGATAGGACCAGCTCTGCTCTCAGGGGGAGCACACAACTCTCACCCAAACTGGAGATATGCATTGTGAAACCACAATTACCAGGGCACAGAAAGTCACAAATCCTGTTGATGAGGAACCATCCTRAGGAAATTCTGAGCCTTGCCAAAATACTGTTTGAGAGGGAAATTATCCCCTTAACTCCCATGGAAAAAAAAAAGAAAGGACAAGAATTTTCATTTATCCTGCTAGCAACATGCTGAAAGCTGAWGAGTTTATCAGAATACTGGTCCCTTCTTTCCCACCTGCTTTGTTTATTTATTACCCTCTTTATATGTAGACCTGAAACAGAATATGATGAGAAGGGGCAGAGGTTTGTTTTCCTCTTCACAGGATTGTAATTTATCACTGTCCACTGGAGTCCAGCAAACTTGATCTTGAATTACAGCCACTCAGCCCAAGCAGTAAATAATTCAAATAAGCAACCTTTACTGAGATTATTCTGGTATAAAACCAGTAACTTTTTATCACAGGGATTTTAGCACCTCTTGATGTGCTGTCTTTTCTCAGGTGCTTTTGCTTTCGTGCTGCAAATTCAGACATACAAATCTGATTTCAGTGACTGGGAGATTTGCCTGCACTGCTCAGCTCCTATGAAGTCCCTGACTCTGCCAATTCTCAGAAGAATTTACAGCTTAGAAACAGATGCTRCAAAACATTTATCTTGATTCAGGGAGATCTATAGCCATTGTACACGTGTATGTTACAAGAAAGTTTTTACAGAGCTGGATCATTAATTTGAATCCAAGAAAAATTACATCAGAAGGTGTAGAGGGATTTTTCAAAATAGAATAGGCAAATACTGGTAAAATTACCAGAGGCCATGCATTTCAAGGACCTGGTTAACTCTGAAAATAATGCTGGTGTTTTTCATCTCTGTTAAAACTGTCCAATGAGCTCCCAGCTGAAGAGATCAGAAGGGTTTTATTTGATTGACCTTTTAAAAAATGTTTTCTGTTGGTGCTGTACACACCGTTGTGTGACAATGCAGAAAAGCTGTAGCCAGATTTGTTGGATTATGCTTTCAATTTATCTCATTAATAAATCTTGTCCTTTCTGATTTTGTGTCTCATTTCTTGCTTTGTGCACTTTGATTATGATAGACTTGATCTACCTTCTGTGTTAATTTGTGTATACAATAATAAGGCCTTGAATACATCTTTATTAAACYCTGTAGTTTGTTAATAAAAAAAAAATCCAGTTACTTTATTTGTRTTAAATTATGTGTGGTTCTACTCTGATGTGTATTTAGCTCCAGATGCAGAATACAGAATATTCCCCAGGAATTTGGCCAGTGAACTTTGGCTATGGGGTTCACTTTTAGAATTATTCTAAAATAAGTTTATAAATCACTGACAAAATGATGGTGTTACTGAGGGCTAAGTTGTCTACMTAAACTTATGCACTTCAGAAAAGTGGACCAGCCTAGAACAACATGGTGTTGAACTTATAAATTTATTTTTTCAGGTTCACCATTACACCCCAGGAAGCAAGTCAATAACTTTATCAGTTTATAATTTAGCTACTTATAAAACCCAAACCAACCAACCAAACAAAAAACCCGACCCAAAACAGATAAAACCCAAGTTAGCTTAATATGAAATACAGTGACCAAAGCATTTTGTGCTCACAGAAACAAAGAGAGCTTATTTTAAACATTTTGTTTGATAGCACAAAATTGATATTTCCAAGCTGTTCTCAAACTACAGAAACCTTCAGTGTGCTGCAGCAATTATTGTATTATTCATTGTCCACATATTTCCTTGAAATATTATTTGTATTTTATCACTGCCCTTCAGGAAATTATAGTGGTCCTTGCATTTATTTATTTTGATCAACCCCCAGGGAGTTTAAACAGCTGCTGCACAAACAAAATCAGCTAGAATGTCCATCAAACATTACCCATTTTCATAACATTTTTTTAACAGCAATCAAGCTGCATAAAAATTTAAATGCTTCCTGAATTTGAATATGCAGCTGTAGGTTTTATTCTTGGCTCTGATGTGAGGTGATCCAGGGCAGAATATCTCACCACTCCTTTAATGAAAGATGTAATGATTTAATCTCTGTGTGTTAAAATCTCTTGTTCCTTAGAAATTATTTAGATAACATCTTCTGTGGGTATGAGATTGCCATACACAATGTTTCAAAGCTTCATTACTCAGAATAAAGGCATTTTTGGSAATATCAGGGTGCAGTTTCAGAGCTGGGTTCATCCTCTCCAGGGGTTTTTCATCTTGACCTCCTCCAGCTGTGATTTCCCTCCTGCTCCTTTGAGTGAGCATTAGTATTCATACAGTTCTGCATGAATCACCAAACCAAAAATGTAACCTCCAAAATTTAAATGATTTGGTCTCATTGGAATAGTGAAATAACTGAATGTAYCTCGTGGGCCACAAAACACCAGCAATAAATGAAGGGTTGTTAGGTAGAAGCTGGATCAAGAAGGAGGATGGGATGATCTCTTTTGGTTACAGAGTAGGCTTGGATTGACTTCTTGTTGTCTTCKGGGATGGATCCTCAGAGGGGATGTGCTCACATCTCACCAGAAAATCCCATTTTTTAATTAAAGGAYCAATACTGAGAACTAGGCTGCAGGAATTTATATTCCATGATTCAAATAAATTTATTTTCTGTGGCCTCCCTACCCTCCCCTGCACTGTCCTGGACCATTCCACTCCAGGGCAGACTCCATAACCCCCCAGTTGTGAGAAAAGCTGCCTGTGGCAAGAATAAAAAAGAATCCAAGCTCCAAGCAAAAAGATTTCATTATTTTCAAACCAGTGGCATAATTTATGAGTAGCAGTGGGACAGGAGGGTGAAATTTAGCAYTGCTCTCATGAAAGATGGATATGCTTCATTCCACCCATTCATCTTTTTAACATTGGCTCATTTGAGSCTTTTACTCTGATGCTGTCAGGGCTAAAGGGAATAATTCCATTCTGGAAAAGCAGAATCAAAGGGAATTAGGTAACTCCTAGGCATTGCCAGGTTGGAATGAAGGGCTTTTCAAGGACCATCAACATATGAATGGGATTACCTTGGATGCACTGGTGACCAGACATATTTTTAGCTTTTGGCAGAGGAGAATGGAACCTCTGAAAAACAACATGACTGTCACTCAGAATATAACAAAACATTTTACATCTCACAGGGAGGGAGCTGAAACTTTTGGAGAAAGGGACAAGGAGATGGGCAATGCCATATATTTAATTTTGTTTTTTTCCCTTCTGATTTAAGGATCCTAAAATAATACCTTCYAAAGGAGGCACTGGCCATTTGTGTTGCATTGATTTGGAAAGGAAGAGGTTTGTGYTCATTTGGGTCAAGCTGAGAGTCCTGGTGAGAAATGGGGGCAGTGAACTGAGCAACAGGTCATGAAAAACAGTGATTGCCCCAAAATTTGAAACTGAAATGGTGTCCCTGCCAGGGCAGAGATTGCCTGGTGTTAAAAATGGCAATCTTCAAAAGGAACTTTAGCTCCCCTTTGGAATTATGTCTCCTTTTACAGCAACATTTAATCATTACCCCTGACTTGTGAACTAACCTCTGTGTGCTTAAAATGTCTGGGACCAGCTAAAATCTGTGACAAAGCAGAAATCTGTGACAAAGCAGAGTTCTCTAGGCTTGACTGCATCCTCTGTCAAGACAGTGTAAATCAGTTTGAAATTCCAAATGCAATGGCACTTGGAGTGCCAAGTTCATGAGCCCAGGTAGCATAAAATAGACATGAAAGTAGGTGGTTGAATAAAATCCATGCATATTTTTAAATGTTTCACAAAGGGATTATTTTTAAGCCTGACTAATGAATATTTTCAGACTGGCTTAAAACAAAGCAAAAATGAAATAAAAGGGGAAAAAAAGGACCAAATTAGAAAGTTTTTTAATCCTCATGGGAACTAAAGTCCTAAAGTATTTTAATTAGCTTCTGCTCATCTGCCTCTATTTTTATATTCCTGAACAGCATTATACTCATATCACCACTATAGACACCTCATAAAGAGATTTATCCCATCATAAAATCTGAATGTACCCAGAACAGACAGGGTGGGCTCCTCTCTGGAGATGCTGCTCTTCCACATTGACYATAAAGGGAATGTAAATGACCACACAATATATGAAATGCCAAATTAAGGTGAAATGAATGCCATGTTAAATTCAGATTCTTGGATAAATGTTCAAAACTAGGGTTTATTTAAGATCCAAATCTCTGGGAAAGTCAATTAGGCTTAATAAAAAATGCTTTTCAGAAAATCTCTTTTTATACCTGAGATCAGTACACAAGTTCTTCCCTATTTCTTCTCTGACCTTCCACATAAAAAACATAAAATTTCTGGACCAGGACTGTCCCTGTTTATATCAACGCCATATAAGACAAAACCACTGATTTAATTTTTATTCTCTAAGACCTGTTTATAATAGAATTTATAAACAATGGTAAATGGAATACATGGCAGATTTTCATGTTATATTTATTAGCTTATTAACTGCTGTACAATCTCCGATCTGCTGCAGTATGGAATTGCAGAGAAAAACTGAATACAGGTTTAACACTGAATAAAGGTTTTTATCTGGGCTTGTGTAGCACAGAAACCAAGAAGGTTTGGCCAAATGTAATTTGTAAAATAGCAGAAGATGCTCAGGGGAGAGACTCCATGGAATTTTCTGTAAAATTCAACTTGCAAAAGAGCAAAAAAGGAACATCATTTGCTGTTAAATGTGAGCTGCCWTTTTCACAAAGATCTCCAAAATATGTGTGGGTTTGTGCAGGAGGGGACAAAAAACCATTTTAGCAACTGTTAAAGCCCTTTAGGTAGGTTGCTTTGTTTACTGGTGCATTCTCAAACATGTTAAAGGTCAAAAACACCGAGGAGAAAACTCCTACGCAACTTTTCTCCTCCCCTTTCACTGAGTCCCGTGAATGTGAAATACATTCTCCAATGTATCAAAAGAAATTTATCCCTATTTGAACAGACAAAGGCATTTTTTAAAAAACAGTATTGACTTCTTAAAAAGCCACTCACTGAGACCGATCTGAGGGGTCTCAGTAAGGAATTAAGTTATGAATCCGTGCAAGAGGCTTTTCTCTGAAAACACCGACAGCCCTGAGCTAAGAGGCACTGAGTAAATATTGAAAATGTGCTTAACTGTAATCTGTGGCTTCTAATAGGGCAAGGAAGAGGCATTTCCTGCATTCCCCCTCACACTGGGAATAAATCAGCCAGGTAACAGAGCTTGTTTGTGCTCCTGTTTGCAGCAGTGACTGATGTTTAATGCTGCACTGATCGTTAAGCAGAAGGAACCAGAGGTGGATCTCATAAAAACAAGTAATAGGCATGTTGTTTTTTTGGTTTTTTTTTCTCTGTGGAACAAATCCAGATGATTTTAAAAAGCCCACGTGTTGCTTGCACCTGCCACATGCAGTTTCACAACCAAGCAGAGGATGCCATTTATAATTGGCATTAGAGCTCATTAGAGCAGCATTTGCTCTCATCTTCTTTCAGGGATTTGGATCCTGAATCCCAGGGCTTTAGCTAAACCTCTCTGAAAGATTCCCTCTTGCCTCCTGAGCCACTTCTGACCTGTCACTTTAACCTCTCTCTGCACTTGAGTGTGATTTTCCCTTTTGCAGAAGAGATAATGATGCTGTTTACTCTCAAACAGGCCTCTGGCCATCACAGACCAAAGATTCCTGGGATTATTTTTCTTAGATATAACCAGATGATCAACAGGAGATCAAAATGAATCCTTCAGAAATTTTTTCTCTTTTTGCACTCAGCTCAGATGTTTGCATAAAGTTAGATGAAAAATAGGAATTAATCTGTATGTGACACTGAAATATCTCATTTCCTGGTCAGCTTCTTGTCTTTTCTTCACTAGCAAAGGGTCCTCCTTTCAGAATAGAACCACTGTAAAAACAAATACAAATGAGGAAAACCATTTCTTTTTCACAGTCTTCAAATAATCACTCCAGATGTCTCAGATATTTATTTCAGAATTTATACTCTCATTTGGTCAAGAAATAAATACAGAAAGAGGGATTTAGAGGAGCAGATTGTGAATGAACAATCAGCTCTGTTGGAATGTCCCTCATTTCTCTCTCTGGTTCTTTGCCTGCTTTTTGTGGAAGAGAAACAGAGTGGAATTTTAATCCCAAACTATTATATTTACTAAAATTATAATTTGAACACCTATGAATGACAACTTTTGGACTTATTGCAGAATTTTAATTCTAAATGATTTAAATAGCACTGAAATAGTCATTGCTGCCTTTGTCCTATCAGAGGCAATATAAAATAGAATTTTTTAATAGTAGATATTATAATGTTTACTCTGGCATTTATTTTACTATAGACATGCTGCAGGAAATAGCAGTAAATGAAATAATTTGTACCTTTCCCATATGGTGTGACAAGATTTGATTCATTCACCAATTTRAGCTAATACTTTCACAATAAATATATATGCAAAATAGAGTACATGATACATTCTGTAATATTCAAGTTGTTTAATATTTATGCGAGTCTTTTAATGATTCCTAAGATCTCCTGCTCTTAGTTTGGTTAGGAACTGTTATCTTCATCTCAGTTTAGATTGTGATGGCTTTGTGTGCCTTTGAAATCAATATTTTCTTCAAAGGAAAAAGGAGRTTTGTTGTTTTGGGGKTTTTTTGTCCCTTTCATCTTGTAGCTGTTTTGAAAAAAAGCCCTATTTTGAGTAAAGAAAATGTTCTAAATTTTAAAATATTGATGTAAATTCTGCAAGGTGTTGGTGTAACACAGGTGCCCACTGTGCACAGGGCTGGTTTTATCTACATTCAATCTCTCCAGCATCAAAAGTGCCAGACTGCTGCAGAAAGGGCTTCACAAAAGGGCTGGGTGACACAATTAAAGTTGTAAAACATAATGGCAATATCCAATTACAACTCAGGAGCTGAGCTRAAGCCTTTTTTCCTCTCTCACACTCTCATTTTTATCTGCGTGTATCATTATCATCTGTACAAAGATACAATTTTTGAAGAAATACCTGATTTTGATTCATCTTTATTTTTTTTTGTTGGCATTTCTTTATTCGAGGCACTTTACACTTCAGAGAGTGAATCAGACACTTTAAACAACCAGACTGGCTCATACCTTTTCTGAGCCTTATTTGCTGTCTCCAGATACAAAGTAAGTTGCTGTAATAGGTTTGTTGTCAAGAAGCAAAACTCCTGAAGCTTTAGCCTTATTTTTCTCTTCTCTTGACAAGAATTTAGTATTGCTCTGATTCTCTGAATAGCCTGAAAGGCACKGAAAATTCAAAAGGAGGTGCAGCTCTGTGGCACAACTAAAAAATACGCATTTTTCCCTTGCAGGACCTTGTGCTGTGAACTCTTTCCACCCTCAGTTTGAGACAGGGCTTAGTCTTGGGTTAATTGTTGGCCTCAATGATATTTTCCAGCCTAAATGATTCTGTGATTCCATGGTTTGGATCACCATTACTGGTGATGAAATAACCCACACCCATTTTTTTTAAGATTTAAGGCCTCCAGCACAGGACTGCCCCTTCAAATTATCCCTGGTGAAACCAAAGTCACAAATTTCTCTTTCTGCCAGGTTTGTGAAGCTCATACAGCTGCAGAAAACTATTGTGTCCTCACACACTGAAAGGAAAATTCTGAGCAAATATGCAGTGCTCATAACCTGTGAGTACTTTCAATACCTATAAAATGATGTATTTGTTCTACAGTATTTGCTAAATCTTTCCATCACTCTATTTAAAGTCCCATCACTACATTTTTACAGTTAAAGTGAACTGAGATTATGCTTCAGTTAWGTACATTTACATTTAAACCTTGTAAACACAGATTTTAGTGCTCTTCTCAAAAAGACACTAATTAAATGATCACAATAATTAAAATTTACATTTTTTATGTCATAAAACTGCACTAACAGGTGGAAATTTTCCAGTGCTTCAGAGTCCACTGCTGATCCAGTGGTGCCCAGCTGTTTGTCRAACTGCAGCTAATGACTTTTCATTAAAATAAAAATCTATACCCTCACATCATAATATACCATGAAATGTTATCTTCATGTTATCTTCATCCAGATGCTTCCTTCAAAAGCRAGAAAATAATAAATCCAAACAACTTTTCTGGGCCAGGATCTAAAGGCCCTAGTCCTGAATGCAGGGATGGGAATTTTCAGCCCAAATCCATGGATTGAGAGCAGCATGGAAACAAATCACCAGATTATTCCCTTATTCAAAAGTGGCCTCCTGCACTCCACTGCTAAACCCTTTGTTTGCAACTCTAAATCTAAAGAACTTTTTTTTTTCACTGCCTCCAGCAGGAATTAGAGTCTTTCAACTCTCTTTACAGTTGCAGAAAATGACAAAGGAGGGCAAGTCATAGTCCTTTCAGAAGTAATGAGAAATTGAGGTTATTTTGGGATTATATTGATGTGAGAATGCTTTGATATTTTTGTAGCACCATAAATCTAAACTTGTCTTGATTCCAGCACTGGAGCATGAAGAGGATCACTCCTATGAACCATGTTAATGCCAGCATTGAAAATCAGCGGGCAATTTATCCCTTTTTGCCAGCAAGACCTATACTGCAGTCCAGTAAATGGGTTTTGATTATCCAGAGAAAGAAAAGGAGGCTGGGAGAAGGTGCTAACTCATTGAAGGAAGGAAAAAAACCAAAATAGGCTGGGGAAAAGAAGAAGAAAAGAGGAGAATCAGAAGAAACATGAAAAAAGAGAATTAAAAAATCATAGAGGATAAAAATAAAGAATTACCATTTTTTTTATTTGGCTCCAAGAATGCATTAGTTCAATTTATTCCACCTGAGTGTAGGAAATTTGGATGGAATGCCAGTATCAAAAAAAAAACCAAAAAACAAACAAACCAAGTCTGCATTTCATGACTGTTGGGCAAAATGGGGGTCCACAGTTTTGGAACCACCTAAAAAAAAAAAAGTATCTTTCTCATTATTTTACTAAAGTTAGCCTTCCATTTTGGTATATAAAAATAAKGGATGTTTCATGTCCACTATTTAGAAAATACTTAAAATTCTCTACTAGCAGAAAACAAGACAAGACAATGTGAGTTCTAAGAGGCAAAAACTGCAAGAGTGGAAGACAAGATGAGAAGATTGAGGATCCTGAGAAAATTCTTTTCACTATTTTAGTACTTAATAAGTAGTCAGATATGCTCATGTATTCTTTCCTTTTTTGCCTTTTTTTGTCATATTCAACACAAATCTGGCAAAACTGATTACTCACCACATATAAAAATTATCAACACCACTGGGGACCAAAGTAGGATGAATAATTCAAGAAAAAATGTATAAATAGACACTTGAAGATATTGGGTTTTCTCATGTCTTYCTCTAAAAGTAGCAATTCTCTTTTATTTATATTATTCTTTTAAATAAAAAATTCAGTAGGAAATGGAAAAATATAGCTCTGAATAATCAGTGAAATCAACTTCATGAAAAAAAGAGCTTTATTCCTTACACAGGGATTTTCCAGTGCGCTCAATTAAATGCCTTCCTGAAGATTTTAGCATTTCAGCTAATGAATATCTTTGTAATTTCAGTGCCAACCTAGCAAAAGTGTCTCTAACTTAACTCTGGTAAGAACCTGCTGCTTTTTTGTCCCCCACTGCCACTGAGGTTGAGTTCAATATTCCCTCCAGAACAAATTAGAGCACAGAACCTGTCAAGCCTTCCACTAAAAGCCTCAGAAACCTCAACAGAAACCCTGTTTTATTTGAGGGCTGAATTGCCAACAGAGGTGCCCTGTTCTTTCCTGTCTGCAGAAACAAAACCTTCAGAGAAATATCAGATTCCTCCCTAATCCCCAACAATAATTAGCTAATGATTCTTACTCCTGTGACTCCACATTGATTATGATAAATGCACAGGACTAATTTCATCCAAGATGGATTTCTATAGGAATTGCTCAATTTCATTTAGTTGGAGTCGATATCCTTTTCAAAACCACATAATTTGTGGCTGAATCCACAAMAGGATCCTTTYRTGGGTACTTGCATGGCCAAAAGTASTTCTGCAGTTCARTATTTACACACAGCASTGTTGGTGKGGTGTGATGTTRAACAGCTTCCTYGCTACCCTCAAACAGCATAAAAGCTCATTATTTAAAACCAGTTGATTAAAATCTGTCTGCAGTTTTAAACAGTAAAATATGCATGAACTGATTTTGCTTGAGTTTGTTCAATTATCTCTRTTTACAAACTATGCATAAAATTGCATAATGCGTTTAAAAACTCAAATAAATATTTAATATTTGCCTTTGGCTTTCTGAGGGAAAGATGCCCAGCTATAGAAATTTCTCATTTCTACTTCTGACAGGAGACAAAGTTGCCTCRTGGAATGAAACCCAAATATTGGTGACATAACCAGTGACCATGCTGATGGCAGCAAGCTCAGGGGAGCTGATCTAAAACAGCTGCCTGGGATTTGATTTCACATTATCAAGAGCTGTTATCATTTCCCAGTTAGATATGGTTGGCTCACCTCGAGAAATGCGTTTGGATTTGCCAGATCACGGAGCTGCCRGTGTCCAAAATTGTAGAATTATTATGGGAATGTCTATGCTTCCCCTACTGGGCAACATTAATGACCAAACTGGCTTGGAACACTGGCTGCTCGATGGTGTAAGCTTGGATKCAATCACCCTTTAATTAATTAGCAGTCTTTACTTTGAGGAACTGCAGCAAGATGTGCATAATTGGCAGCAACACACACACACACATCCAGACCCAATCAGCTCCTTAGCCTGCTCAAGATGCAGAGCTGCTGATTTTTTAAATATAGATAATAAAAGAGGCAAAGAAAATGAGGCTGTCACAGAGCAAAAATAAACACCAAGCCGATCTTTCAGCAAATAATGAAATTGTGAATGTGTTCTCCTGCCATCTAGAACTTAATACTCCTCAGTGCTTTCTCTGTCTTTCCTCCTCCTGAGCGCTGGTAAAATATATCCTCTATCATATATTGAAAATTAYACAAATTAAACCAAGCATCTTCATTTGACAGTAGTCTGCATCATGCTAGACGGGCCAGACTGAAATGGCTTTGGTATTTAAATAAGCACATAAATTATGACTTAATGAGAGCTGCAAAGAACAAATTCCAGGCCTTGAGTTGGGAAACAAAGTTTCGCTGCCTCAGTTCAAACAGCATGAAGGGTTCATGTCTAATTTTAAWTTGCCTTTAGTGGCATTCATGGAAACTGGTGCTGAATCAGGGTGTTTCTGACCTCTTCTGACCYGTGCTGTGTGTCTGATAAAACATCATCAGTGTATCCCAATTAGCCATGAAATTAAGAGTGCTTCCCTGCAGTTATTGACAGGGCAGTTCAGCAGTAAGGGAAGACATCAATGTGAGGAAAAAGCAAATTGCTCCTTTTGCCACAATACACCCAATCTCACAGGATCACAGAATTTAAAGAGGAATTAGGTTCCTGATGTTATTTCCTTACCCGGGTTTTGGAAATTGCTTTTGCAGTTGCTCACAGCTGCAACTCAGAAAACTGGTCTTGTTCCCATCGAGCACAAAATCCTGTTTTTCCCTTCCTACAGATGACTGACATGATCAGTGACTGAGGAAGAACCCAGAACAGGAGCAAGACATGATTCCTGCTGGGAAASCCCTRTCAGRTTGTCCTTGAAGCTCTYAGGTAGYRCTGCAGAGAGCACAGSYAGAAGAGCTCAGAGTTCTTCCAGGGCAGGGGCCACCGATCCTGGGYAGCCACAGAGWRGGATTCCTAAGGCAGGGCTGAAAGKGGAATGCAGCCTGAAACTCTATTAATATGCTGCCTCATCCTATTTTACCCTTCCCGGGGCTGTTCTCAATAAAATTGGGTCAGAACAAATTCCTGCTGTGTGCAGCTTTGAAATTCTGGCTCCTTTATTACACAGAATCCAGGAGAAATGGTTAATGGCTTCCAAGAATCCAAGAGAAACATGAACAAACAGTCCTTTATTGCTGCCCAGTACTAAACCATAAGGCCACGTTCAAACTTTGGAGGGTTTGTTTTGCATTTCACTCCTGTCCKAGACAATTGGCTGTTTTATTTTGTTTTGCTCTACTCGTGTAAAGCTTGTTCTCCCATTTACCTCTTCTACTTAATTATCCTGCATCGTTATTCTCCCTTTCAGGTCAAGAGTAATTTAAAATGGCAGCAGCAACGGTTGGCAAGTTTCTATTACATTTAGAAGACCAAAGAAAAAYAAAGAAGAAAAAGAGAAAAAAGTAATTACACCACCATATCATTGGAGTCAATAAGCCCAATCTTGGCATGAAGTGTTACTCAGGATTAAAGATAGCAGATGCCTGCTTTAAGCCACAGCMTCCTGTTAAATACTGAACACAAGCACTGAATATTGTAAAGGTTAAAGGCTCGAATTTATCACAAGTTTATTATGGGAGCATGAATACTTTTACAACTGTAACCCCATAACAATATACACAGTTCATGGAGTACTAAAACTACCAGTGCTGCAAATGTCAATTGGCTCATAAATAATTTATATCCGTTCCATGTGCACATGAATCTAATTGTTTAGACTAATCAGATTCCTCCAAGATGCTGATTATTAGRAGCAGTGGTTTGCCTRGCTGAAAATACATCRCTGTCGATTCGYSGTCTAGAAGAGTTATAAAAGGACAYATTTTGAAACAAGRCAGGCAAGAGGCTGGCAGGACTGTCCCAGCAGGGTGGGATGCCCGGGATGTCCAGCAAAGGCCAGATGTGTCCTGAGTCCCGGGGATGGGCAGCAGCATCTTCAACGCTTTGTATTTTTCTCCACCAGGTGGCCCCAAGCACATAGGTTCACCCCCCCAAAAAAATTCCAGCTGAAATATTTGCCACAACTTCATTAAACGGCACCTGCTGAAATYCGCTGATGCGTTAATGTTTAGAACTGTTTAATTAGGCACGATCAGGAGCCAGTTGTGGGCACCTGCACTGTAACTAAACAGAAGAATTAACAATTTGTTTTCAAAATGCTTTAAATGTGATATCCGGGCAATTAAGATGCGTGTGATTGCACACAGATTGATATTTATAATTTAGTCAGTGTTTTGTTCCCTGAAGTTTCTTTTGTCCATCAGAGTACCAACAGCTCTCAAGRAAAAGACCATCAACAATGTGTGTGGAACAGCAGACAAATCCATTGGTGATGGGAAATTCCCATTGCCATATGCATCTGAGTTGACCTGTACAGAAAAAGTAAAATGTTCTCAGTCCTGGCTCTGGTTTCTCAGGAGAATGAATAAATGCAACATCCTAATGGTAAGCATCCTTAGTTTTCTATCAATTATAATAATTATCTCTTTTGTGCAATTTGGTTTTATGTGGAACTTCTTGCGTGAGTACAATTGAGTATCATTTTCCCATGTTTCATTTTAGGAGATATATGACAGACATGTTCAATCATTAGGGGCGTAAACTAGAGCAAGTACAAGGATTTGGTTTTTTTGTCCTTAGGATCCTGAAGGAGGAAACAGTCAGGAAAGAACAGCTTCTGCAGCTTCAGTTGTTACTACCACTTGGTTTTTTGGTCATGTTCTTTTTGATGCAAGTTTTCTATTTTCCACAGCCTTTTGGTAGGATAAAATTTAACTTTTTGATAGAAAAATCAGGTTTTTTTAAGCTCAGCTTACCATGAGCTACAAGATTTTGCCTCAAGGCAGGTAAGAAGCATGCACACATCCTGRCAAAGGGCTGTAACTTCCAGAAAAACCACACCAACTATGCTGCTGTTTCTGGCTGTGAACATGTCTTTATGGGCTGAAAGTTAGCTGCAGGTGGCTCAAAGAGAAACCAGTCTTTGTGAGAGAAAAGTATAGAGAACACGAGTTAGCCACCTAAAAGGATCGATAGCTGCCTCCATCAGCGTGGGATGAGCTCTCTCTCCTCTGCAGTCACTCTTAAAAAATAAATAGCATTGAGGGCACCTGCTGTGCCTGATGTAGGGATGGGATGAATAAAAAATTGGGATGTTCCCAGGGTCATTGCGGTTTGTTCTAAGAATGGGCTGTGCTGTACCTCCTGCTGGGTTAATTCCAGAATGTAGCCTAAAACCTTTCTCTTGCTATTTATCACCATAGTTCATATTCAGTTTAAGAGTCAAAACAAGTTTTGTTCAGCAGCCAGCTGCAAGCTGGGTCTAGTTTAAAAAAAAAACCAAAAACATCAATTTGAAGTATTTATGCTTCATAAATCACCATCAGCTGATACATGTTGGAGAACCAGAACGCTGCCAGCAGATAGCTGCAGCAGGACAAAATTCGTTTCGTTTCTAACTAGCACTCCTTGTTTCATGACTGGCTTGATTCACACAAATTACCAGGCTATTTCTATCTATTAGTAAAAAAAAAAAGGTTATTCCWGTGCACACCTAGCAAGAGTGTAGGCACACATTCAGTCACTGGGGACACAAACGAGAGGAAGTACAAGTATTTGACAATAGGAGAACAGTGTCCTCAAAAGAAGGTGACATCCTTCACCACCACCATCAGTTTAAGAAGGAGATTTCACAATTTAGCTTTGTTTCCTGAGTGAATCACATTTTTTTAAATCCAGACTATAAGTAGTTGACCAAGCTCTGTCTGAATATCAATGAAAGGAGGTGTACAAGGGAGAAAAATCTCTTTTAAGTAACATTTTAAGTGCTCTCTCCATGGCTAGTCATACACTTGGGGTTTCTGGCTTTCAGTCACACTCCTTGCAACAAATCTAGCGCTGGTGTGCTTATCTGGAGATGAGGTTAATACAGAAGATTATGCCTCTGTTCTTCCACAAACACGGTCAATAAAATCTTTACTACTTGATAGTTAACTCAGAGTTCAAGGCTYCCCTTTTATGCACAGTGCATGTACTAAGCAGATAGGTTTAACAAAGCCTCTCTGGCATTAATTCTCCAGCAATAACCATGTAGTAAAGTGGATTGGATTCCTGCTGCAATCCTGATGGCTGTTTTGTAGCTGTGTGCAGTATTAATAGCTACGAACAGTTTCCTGAAGGACATGCCCCTTCAAAGGCCCCAAGAAAGCAGATAATTAAATACATTTAAATGTGAATTAGTTTGCTGCATTTCATGACTCAAGGCTGAAACTCTTTTACACTGAAGATGTTTAGAACTGAGTCTCTCCATGCAGAGGATGTTAAATGAACTCTGTGCAAAAGCAGGCTAAGGCAATACAAGAATTTGGGCAGCTGAGAGTGTGCCATGGAGGGGAACGGTGGATGGATTGGAGGAATCACAGGAGYAAACTGAGCCATGGCTGTTTTGAGCTGCCCTTCTTCCATCTCAGTAATTTGGGGTCCCACATAAATACAACTTCCTCCTGTTTGTTGAGGTTGGACCCATCTCTGGGAATGGACAGACACTGAATTAATGACATCTTTAGGCTGTAATATTGGGCAGAATCTGAGCAAGAGACAACAGAGTGACACGCTGGGTTATCTGCATTAACAATGAGGAGTAGGGTTTAAAGAGACACGGGTGTGCAAGCAGGTGAAGAGCCCGTTCTATCAATGTGTTCAAACGCTGGTAATCCTTTATGCAAAGATAAAGACGGCTGGTCTGGTGCGTAATTGCCCTTCGCACAACGGGCCGGCGGTTTAAGTCTTTATGATCACCCGATGTTATCCGTCTGCGGTGATGCTCCCTCCCGCTGGCCCCATTTATTTATTTATTTATTTATTTATTTATTTATTTATTTACTTATTTATCCATCTTTTCGGAGCGCGGGGCTTCATTAACACCCAGAGATGAACACCGGAACGCCAGCCCAGCCCACGGTGGGAGCTGAAATGCAGCGGGTGGTGGCGGTGCCCGGCGATGTCCGCCCCTCGCACCGATGGGTTCATGGTCCTCCAGCGAAGGACGGGCAGCGCTGCCTTAAATGGGGCAGGAAAAGCGCTCTCATCGCGCCCCTTCCCCGCGTTAGACGGCACAGGATCCCGGTGGAGCGGGGCCCGGACGGGACGGCTCCAGCTCCGGCTGCAGCGGCGGCGGCTCCGCTCGGCAGCGCCGCGGGGGCGGGCGGGGAGGCGGGGAGGGGAAATCCCCAGGATGGCCGGCCCCCGAGCGGGGACACCGCGTTAGTCACCGGGACCCTCCCCCCGAGCGGGGACACCGCGTTAGTCACCGGGACCCTCCCCCCGAGCGGGGACACCGCGTTAGTCACCGGGACCCTCCCCCCGAGCGGGGACACCGCGTTAGTCACCGGGACCCTCCCCCCGAGCGGGGACACCGCGTTAGTCACCGGGACCCTCCCCCCGAGCGGGGACACCGCGTTAGTCACCGGGACCCTCCCCCCGAGCGGGGACACCGCGTTAGTCACCGGGACCCTCCCCCCGCGCTCGGCTCCGTCGCGCCAGCGCCGCGCCCCTCACAGCGCCCCTCAGAGCGCGGCAGCGGCGGCGGCGGCCGAGGGATGGCGGGCCCGGGGCTGCGGCCGGGTGGGCTCCGCGCCGGGCCCCGCGGCGTGAGGCGGCCCCGCTGCTCCCGGGCATGAGAGGAGGCGGGCAGGGCTGCGGGAGCGCCGGGACCCACCATGCGGGAGCTGGCGATCGAGATCGGCATACGGGTGCTGCTCTTCGGGGTCTTCGTGTGAGTAGCGCCGGGCGGCGGCGGCCAGCGGCACCGCCGGCACCGCGGCAACTTTGCTCGGGTGCCGCGCTGGCAACCCAGTCCCTCTCGCACCAGGCTGGGAATTCGGGGGAAAAGGTGCAGGATAGAGGCGCGGGATGGAGATGCGGGATGGTGGTGCGGGATGGAGGTGCGGGATGGAGGTGCGGGGATGGAGATGCGGAGTGGAGGCGCGGGATGGAGGTGCGGGATGGAGGTGCGGGATGGAGGTGCGGGATGGAGGTGCAGGGATGGAGGTGCGGGATGGAGGTGCGGGGATGGAGACGCGGGGATGGAGGTGCAGGATAGCGGTGCGGGATGGAGGTGCGGGGATGGAGATGCGGGATGGAGGTGCGGGATGGAGGTGCGGGGATGGAGGTGCGGGATGGAGGTGCAGGATAGAGGTGCGGGATGGAGGTGCGGAGCTCGCCCCGTGGGTTCCGGCGGTCCGGGGCAGCCCCCTCGGGATGCCGGAGCGAGCGGCAGCTGCCGCCGGTCCCCTCTCCGGGATGCGGGATTGGAATAATTCCCCTGGGTGAGTCTTTGCGGGAGTAGCCRGGAGCTCTCCCCGACCCGGGGTTTTGCTGAARAGCTGAAGGGAATTTTTCTCGGRGAAGCTGCTGTTTGTGAGAGAAGTGTGCAAAAAGCCGTAAAAATCAAACCTCACGGGTGCTGCCGGTTTCGTTGGTCCGGTTGTAGTTTGTGGGGTGAAGTCTCACCGGGCGGGGCTGTGAATGCGCCTCAACAGCTGGTTCTGGCAGCAGCGGGAGCCCCGGGGCCGGGAGCTGCAGCGCCGGTGGTGACCGTGAGATGGAACGAGTGAGAGCGGCTTTGGGAAGCTTTCCCGCACGCTGCTGGGCAGGGAGGAAAGTATTAAAAATCTAGTTGTTGGAAGATGTGTAGCTATCGCTGCAGGAACATTCTTTTTGTCTTTTTTTTTTTCTTTAAGGAGAAAGCAGTTATGCGTTATTTTGCTTTGTATTCCAGCCCTTTCTTTTCAGGGCTGTGGTCGTTTCTTTCTTTCAGGCACTTTGTGTTCTGCATGCATTTGAAGAATGAAAAGTTCCACTTTATATAAGTTTGCCTTTCCATTGTTTRATTTTAAAGATGAGTGTTGTCAGTCTTAGTGATCTCTCAGGAGCACTACAGAACCGAGATCAGATTGTGCTGTTTGCTCCTTTGGGTTCCTGAGGATGGATGCTGTTGGTCACAGGTAGAGGGAGGGTAGGACATCTGTTAATCTGTGATACTGACTTAGAGCTGGTGAAACAGAACCCTTTGATCAGTACTTTCTGAACCTCTCATGGTTAATTAACAACTTGTCCAATTTACTGGTGTTGGGTTGTTTTTTTGTTTTTGTTTTTTTTTTTTGTTTGTTTTTCTTGGAGCTCATTTCTCTTTAATATTAATGCAAATCTTTTGATTTGCAACAAAACTCTGTGAGGTGCCTTTGATACCTGTCAGTTCAGTTGCATCTTACTTTGAAAGCAGACCTGTTCACTTCAAGAGATCTTCTTTCTGGAATATGTGGGGCTATAGGATGAGCAAAGACCTCAGAAGCTGAGGCTACATCAGAACCTTTCTTTTCTTTCTGATTGAGTGTGTAATTCATCACCCACACCACCCAGTAAGASATGTCTTCATGTACTTTGTTGCTATGATATGTAAATCATGACCSATCATAATTAGTCATTTCTTGGTTGTACTTCTCTTCTGTCTTTATTTCCTCTCTAAAAGATTTCATAATTTTCACTGCTTTTTCTGCTGTGGTTCCAAAGTCCATTGAGGAGGGGTAGCTAACAGAAAAGCTCTTGGCAGAGTCACCATAATGGCAAATACCTATGGAGGAGCTTCTCACATTTTCCCGTAGCTCAGCTCCTGCTTCATTGGGATTCTGGGGAAAAATTCTGATATTTCAATAGGTCATTTGGAGCATTCAATGACATCTGAAAGTACTGAGTGCTGTAGTGTTTTACATTCGGGTCAGTGTTTAGTTTCATGAAGAACTGTACTTTATTTGCTTGTAATAGTTGCAAGAATGCAATCTCTAGGTAGACCAAAAGAAGGGCATTTATATTCAGATAATCTTAACACAAAAGTAATTTCTTGCTATTGCAATAGTATTTAGTAGTTCTCTCAGTTTTCAAAAGTGACAATTATTCACATTTTGAAACTTTCATGCTGCAGAGATTTAAGCACTGTGTTTCCTGTGGTTTCACAGACAGGCAGTGCAAGGATTTTTATGGAGCACTGAGTTCAGGGGAACCTTTTCAGGAATGAGTGCTTACTGGTGAATTTGGAAGCCCTGGGACTGGAATCCAGGCAGCAGCAATTTGAACTCTACTGCAGAAGAGATTTCTAGGAATGGAAAGGCTGCACAGTTTCCACCTCTCTTGGAAAGGAATGCCATTAACAGAAATGAGCTGAGGCTGGGTCTGAGCTCATCTCTGCTGGGAGTGCCAGGACACGAGGAACTGGACAGAAGAGTTCTTTCTGAAAAGGTCTTGATGGCTCTGGGTCACTACCAACCCTTGCAGTGTCAGAAGCCTGACCTTGAAGGTGATGGTTCCACAGCTTTTGAGAGTCCTGCACCATCTGTGCCTCCCAGATGTCTTTGAGCTTCAACCTAACAGCTCACATCACTCACAGGAACAGACTGGTGTATTCTGTACCACAGAATGCAAAAGAAAAAGGTGCATATTCCACACTGGAGCTTCTCTTGGTAATAAATGTCATTTCATAAAAATGGAGGTGTGAAAGCTTCTGTTGATGATTGCTGAAATTGAATGTATTGCCAGTTTGAATGTATTTTAGATGAAGAACAGCCATGTTTTCTATGTTTAAGACTGGCAATGTTTTTTTTTTTTCCTCCAGTTGCCATAATTATCGACGTCAGTCATTCCATCAAAGRCAGAGAAACCTTTGCTTGTTATATAAGATCTCTTCTGTCATGCAAACGGACACCCTTGGAAGTGATGCACATTTTTGGTGGTTGGGTATTGATTGGGTTGAATTCAACAGGCATTTAGGGAGGATAATGGTAACAACTGGCTCAGCTCTAGGTGTGTTCTTGGCAGTTGCTGAGAGCTCACTTAGCAACTAAAGACCCGATTAGGTATTGAAATTTAGCAACTCAAGCTTCTGTGCCTTTACAGAGATCCGTGCTAAAGGGCATTTTAGCCCTCAGGATTTATTGGTATTGAAAGAGGGATTAGTTAGAAGAGATTTATTAGGAGAGCTAYGTCTGCCTGAAATTGAGAAGCAGGAGTTAAAAGAACCCAAACCCATAAAGAGTCAAAACCCAAACAGAACTGGTTGGAGTCAGAAATATACTTAATGCACACTTTATTGMAAAGTTAAATAGGTATTCTTTGAGTGCCTTCAGTGAAGTAGCTCTCAAGATGCWAGTTACAAACTGCAAGGATAGTGATATTTCTGTTCTGCTCCACAGTTTCTCACAGTTCCTTTAAAATTAACAAATTAATTTCTAGTTTTCAAAATATGTAGCCTTACACCTTTTGATTGGGCTGAGCTGGTCTGATGGAACAGGGCTGGTTTGTCCTTCCAAAGTGAAGAAAATTCTCCCACTATAATTTGATTTTTATGCAGTTTCAAATGTTTTTCCATCAAATCTTGACTTTAATCAATTCTCACTTCATATTTTTGTTTAGGTTTTTRCTTATTAAGAAATACTTGTGAGGACAGAACTGAGTTTTATTTTTGAACTGAGGTTTTTCATGTAAGGTCTCAGAAGCAGAAATGATCTATTGTTTAACATAACAATCATGGGGATGTATTTGGTTACAGGAAAAATCCGATGTTATTTGGAAGAATGATTGAATTAGGGTCTTGCATCTCTATTTTCTTCATTTTTTGTACTTATTCATATGACCTGGAGCATCTTAAAATGCTTAATTAATGCTAAAACATGTTAAATATGACCAGACTTTCATTTGCTCCATGTGCACAGTGGCATTGTCTCTTACAGGTTGCTTGAAGAAAGCAAATTGCTTTGACTGACTTGGTTTTATTCAGATAAGCCAATTATAAAAGGATTTGTGGGCAAGTCTGAGATTTTTACACAGGAGTGATGCCCTTAAACCAAAATTTTTCATCTGTCCTGAAAAGACTGGACTGASTGGTAGCTCAGAATGAGCCTGAGGGGTGTCCTTCTTTCTYAGTGTTCTGTTTTAGGAGTCTTCTRGAAGGAAAACCTTTCAAACSTGTTTCAGAAGTTTTAGAAGACCACAYCACAGGGGATTTGTGTGTGTTTGCAATATATTTAACCCAATGACTTGTCAGCAGCACATTGCTGATGTTTAGAGAGCTAATTGATTAAAAAGRCAGTCTTTCAAGGGTGGCTTCATCAAACCTCGAGCTCTTCAGTGCATGTGATGTGATTAAAACATAAATGTCGTTCGGAGTAATTGRATATCTTCCCCGCAGCACGGGCTCATTAGCAGCCTCCCCTGGGAATAAATGTTTATCTGCAGGCTAATGTACATGTATATCTCTCACACACGTGTGAGTTTACAGCATTAATGCTGACATCTTTTGTGTGTGTGCCATGTTCAGTTTCCGGTGTAAAGTAAACAAAAGCTGTCTCTGCACGTCTTGTGTTCTTTACAAGTTTACAGTATTAATATTTTAATCAAGTTATGAATATGCATGGAATAATTTGGTGTGAAAGCTCTTTCAAGTAGCTTGCTTTGTCAGGGGTGGTTGTCTTCTGGATATCCTGCATGTGTTGCCTTTATAAATGATACTTGGTATTGTCTTGTTAACACAGACAGAAAATCGATTACCTGAGGGAATTCTACAGCGCTGAGGTTTTGCTTTGCTCTTATCACASATTGTGTTGGTCTTTTCTCTCTCATACTGGCGGGGTTTTTGGAGGATGGACTGAGCTGAGAATTGCAATCAGTCAGAGCTGTGTAGGCAACAAAAGCAAGATGGTCTTTTGCTAGAAGTACCTCAAAACTAAGCTGGAATATCAGGCCACAAAAATTACAAGCATGTAGGCTAAGGGTACAAGGGATACATAAATGGCACAGAAAATATCTAAAAGGGTATGTAAAATATATAAAAGGGTATATTAAAGAAAAGGCAAAAAAACCATCAGCTGTCATTCAGAAGAAATCACCRGACTGAGACATTAGGATTTACTTTYTCACTCTGACCCCAATGCTGCAAATTTGTACAAATCAGCTGGGCCAAGAATTCAAAGCAGCTTTTAAGCCTTGGCTCTCTAACTGGATATTTCAGAGTGAAATAGGAATTTGGCCACTTCTTAATCTTTCTGTGTCTTGCATTCTCGATTTGAATGTCCCATAATTCTGACTTTGTTTGGGACCTAATTTTTGGCTTCTGGTCCTAACAGTTTTGGGCTTCATTTTTGTGTTCTCTAATTTTTCATCAAGAATACAAGGGCAATCCTTCTTTTTCTCACCCTTCCTTCAGTTAATTGGTAAATTYTTTGTCCTGAGGTGGCCAAACCCATTGAACATTCTTGGAGCTTTTCCAGTGTTAGTTTCACAATTAGGAACGATAATAGGAAGTGAGAACATCAACATGTCTGCTAAAATAGGTGTTAAAAATAGGTGCATTGCTGTAAACCATAATTCACATGTTATTAAAGTGAGGGAAAGGTTTGGTTTTGTGGTGCAGKTTGAAGTCTAATTCATTGAGCGGAGTTAATGAAGAGTTAAGGGAAAGACCTGCTGCAGAAAAGAGCCTCTCTGGTGCTTAGGATCTGAGAGCAGATATCAAGGGTTGCATATTGAGCAGCAGGCTTGTTCCAGTGCTCAGCAGAGTCTGTCACACCTTTGAAGTGATGGGAGAGCTGGAATGACATGGAGCTCCTATAAGTCCCTGATATGTCACAAAATAACCTGAATTTTCACTTTGCTCAATGCTGTGTCCTTGGCAGGTTACTGTGAAAACAAAAGACCCTAAATACCAATTATACCCAGTCTCATCTGAAGCACCCAACAATATGACAATGTGCCTGTCCTGATGCGGATAAATTATAACTGAACTCACAGGGACACTTGGTGCTGTGTTGGATTTTATGGCCAAGTTTTGGTGGTAGAGGGCTTCAGGGATGGCTGTGATGGTCTGATCACAATCTTCATTCCTTATCCCACTGTACCACCAGAGGGGAGGACAGAGGAAAAAAAAAATTGAAGTCAAGCCTGAGGAGAAGGGAGGGCTGGGGAAAAGGTGTTTGAGGGTTTAGATTTTATTTTCTCTTTTCCTTACTGTGATCAGATAGTTTCCCTCAGTCAAGTCTATTTCTTCCATGACAGTAACTGCTGAGGAATCTCTGCCTGTTCTTACTTCCACCCAAAGGCCTTTCCATGTATTTTCTCTCCTTCCTCCAGCTGAAGAGGGGAATGATGAAACATCATGCACTCAGTGTCATCCTGGTGTTCAGGTACTTGGTGTTCCACTGAGCTGAAGCTTCTGATTCCATTCCTTTTGCATTTTATTTATTGAAATAGGGTAGGATTTTACTGGCTTTGRTAAGAGATATCCAGGGGAAAGTGTMCCTATCTTTTTGTGCAGACTTTAGTCTGTGCAAAGACAGCCTGTTTTTACAGACTGTTGTGTCAATACTTCTGGATTCTGTAACTGTGYTATTTCATTTGTCTGTCCTGAGTCTGGGGCAAGGAGGGAGTGAAAGGATGGGCAGAGGGATTTAATGGCAGGAATTCTAATTGTCCTGTCAATAAGATGGGATTTGCAGTTGATCTCCGTGGCTGAACTCCCAGCTGAATACATGGTAAAAGAGGATGTTATTGTGAATGCCAAAGCATCTGCTCCAGATTTTTTTGAGGAGTAAATGGTGACTTTGTGTCTCTTGTTGAATCCCATTTACTCACAGACTTTGGCACTTGGTGTTTATTTGCTTCTAGCATGATTGAGGATGTTTACAGTGAGAATGGTACTGATAGGGATCCTGGGGGAAAATTTTTCTTTAATAAATTGATTCTTATACTTTGATCTAAGATGGGGCACAACTGTGATTCTTATGGGAAAGAATTTAATAAAAATTAGAGTGTTACTGCTGAGAATGTGCTCATATCTGTTACAGTAAATCAAGATCTTTATGGTCTCCCAATCTTTCAGTGACTTTGAAAAGTCAGTGCTTGGAAAGAGTTGGGAGAATTATTGATGCTAAAAGTGAATTAGGGATAATATTTAGCATGTCTCATAACWGTTCTGTGTAGTAGGGACTGTGCTGATACCGAACAGGGGATGTTTGAGTGCTGCATCTCTTTTGGCAAGGRTGAGTGGACAAAGGCAAAAGCCAAAGGCAGTGCTCATGTCCCTAATTAAAATATTGGTTGTGATCCACTAATGAACAGCAGGGATTTAGGCTTGGATGGGTAAGGAAAGCTTCACTGGTTTCTGGATCAGAAAAGCTGCTTTACAGTGGATCCAGCTGCACTGTCTGCATGGAAGAGACAAAGTTGTCATCAGCACCTGAACTATGATTTTCGAAGGGTGCTAAGGTGCCTTCCATTCACTTTTTTCTCTTGCATTTAAATGTTAAGTTTGACATCATTAAGCCACAAGTCATTGCCATGCAAGAAACTCTGTGACTGATTGATACAATTCTGAGAAAACGATTGGGAATGTTTCTTCATTTAAGTCAGATTGCTGCAGTCACTGTCTATCGTATTTGTTTATTTCTCTGCACTGAAACTCTTCTAGTTTTACTGTCTGAATGACTAAATATTTTCCTTGGCAAATATTTCATCAACAACTGAAGAGAAGCTGCTGGTCCCTCCTGCAGGGCAGTGCCCTGCCAAAGTTTGTGTTCTAAATATCCTGCATTAAMCAGATTGCGGGAAAAACGAAATCTTAGATTAGGTGAAATGTTTTACTCTGCAATCTGACACTGTAGCCTGCTTTGGGTGGGAAGTTTTACTACTTTAGCATGTGTAATGGAGGTGTAAATGCTCGCTCAGAAATGTTTCAGCTCTGAAGGGTTTGTGGCTYCCTGCCCAGTGTTGTGAAGCCTCACAAATGGAGAACAAGAGAGGGGAGTGTCGTCTGAGAGCAAGCCTTATATTTCCATTAGCTGCCAGTTTTCACTAATGGGAGAACAGGTCGAATGGCCTGTCTGTGCTCTGCAGCCCGCACCGAGGCCATTAATAATTGTGGTCATCTAGTGTCCAAGGCGGTTTCCAGGGCTGTAACTGCTGCTCTGCACTTCGGTGAGGGCTACAAAATGTGAAGTTGCTATTCCCCATTACTATATCTTCTATTACTATTTTTATTTTTTTTAATCATTACTAATACTCTGGAACATGTAGTTCTCACACAAATATTTTTGGGCTAGTTGATTTTATTATAGTTGGATTTTATTGTGAATTTCATTAGGAGAAGGAGTGATGGAGGGACAGAGATAACTGAGAGGGGAGGTTTTGTCACTACAAGAAACTCTTARTTGTGAGTTAACCCCTGACTTTCATTTCAGGTCCAGACATAATCAACAGGAGTCTGACATGCAAATAAAAAAAAATAAACTTTACCAGCAGCTCCATCAAATTGCTGTGAAGCTGTGTGGTTGTGCAGGGAACTGTGGAGGGTTGCTTTAATGAAAGCAGTTTGAGACATAATCAAAATAAGCATTRAAAACATCAAGAGGAAAAATTTGACTGTCTGTAGTGTGTTTTGGTTCATTATTCAGACATGTGCTTAGTTAATTTCAGCCTGTAATATGAATTCTGCTTTTCACGTCAGGATAATGTACAGCTGTCAGCTTCGACACTTGTAGTGGCAGCAGAAACGATTATTTCATTTCCCTCTGCCTTCTCCTCCCCAAACATACATTAAAATGGCTTTTAGGAGATATCTTGTAGCATAGGGCATATTTAATAAAAATAGAGGGTGCAATTAATATCATAATTTAAAAAAAAATAAGTATAATAAGGGATAATGCAAGAGCCAACAGTTTTCACTTGGCTGATATTGGTGTTTTCTGTAAAGCTACCACTATTGATAATTTCTGTTGCATTTCTGGATGCTCTGAAGAGCTGCACCTTGACACAACAAGAAGCACCTCTGACCTCCTTGCCTCATTTTCCAAGGGCACCAGCGTTTCCTGTGAGCAGGGATCACAAGGACTGGAGGGCTCCTTCACCCCAGGAGCAGCTAAATACCAAAACAAAGTTGTTYTTGTTTCAGAATGGGTTATTTCATATTCTCCTGACCAGGAAGCAAAGATACAGCGATCACTATCAGTACTGGGTTGGGAAAAGTTGTCCGGATTAAAACCAAGTGAAAGTATGTGACTTTGCCTCATTTTGCTGTGGGATTTTTTTCATGGTTCAGTGTGGTCACTCTTGTCTCCTGCTCTTCTGATGGAAGCTGCAATGCAGYGTGACCAGCTGTTTCCTCTTTTTCCCTTTCACTTTGTTCATTTCCAAATATTTCACTTCTGTAACCAAGAGATGATAGTGAAAAGGTTGTAKTTTAGCTAATTAAGTACTTTGAGGCCTGGAAACCCATTTTATTCCCTTGGAATGGGAGTTTTCCAGATTCACAGTGGCAATAATGATGCTCAGTGATATTTGGTTTTGCTCACTCTCAAAGGCTCAGCCCCTAACAAGGAGAATTTGAAATCTTTCAGGTGCACAAGAACAACTGCCTGGTTAACTCCTTGTTCTTCTGCTGTTGGTGACTCTCAGAGAATTCTTTCCCTTTCCTCTTGGCTTTAAATTATATCACAGGAAGGAAATAATTCACTTAGAGAGTGTTCAGATATCAAGGACTGAGAAAACAGGGACAATATAATTTAGGCCCTCRGAAAATTAACTTTAGGTTCTAAAACTCCACTCCAGGCTGCTCACTCTTTTTTACCATTGTGAAAAACTTGTTGGTTTGCTCCTTCATATTAGGTATTCCAAGTATATATCTCATTTATATGTTATTTCATGAGCTGCAGGACTCCTGTTGTGAATCTGTATTGTTTTTCATTCAAGATCTGAGTTTTTAACCGAGCCCAGGCTCCGCAGCTGTTGCCTCCTTGCTGGGTACAGCACTGGCACAAAGAGGAGTGTACAGGGGGTGGCCATTCATCTTTGGAAGAAATTATACTCTGAYATATATCTGTAAAATCAGTGGATATGTGAGGTTAATTTGGGAAACATATTAATAAGGCTGAGGAAAAAATACCAGAAACTCTCATTTTTCAGCACTTCAGGGAAATATGGCACCTGTGGTAATATGTGTGTATTTTGAAACTGCATCAGAATTTATTTTCAATCTTTCCTTAATCAAAATGATTTCCCATATATCTGAAGGGCTAATGGAGGCATATGTGCTAATTAAATGTCACACTGCAATTGCTAGCTAATTTCAAGTATTCAGAAATATTTTCCATCAAGTTATACTGACTCATCCAAAGCTAAAACTACCCTGGAGAACCAGCCCTCTACTTGCCAGTGACATTAAATAAAACCCCTGAAAACATTGCCCTTGCCCTTTATCAATCCCAATGAAGCTCTATATGTACATTGTTAATCAGAAGTAGTGGGTGTATACASTGCATGACGTTGTAGTGGGAAATAAAAGTTTTTAGCTGTTAAAAAGGTATGGAGATAATTTATTGATACTGGTGCTTCTGCATCAGTGTGAGTGTACATTCCTTAATTGGTTTTAGTGCAGTTAAGAAATTACGTTTACAGTAACACGTTTCCATAAAAGCCTGTGAGGAACCAATAAAACATTTGCTTCCATTCCAGTGCTTCTTTTGCGTTCAGTATCTATTGCAATACAAATTCTGATAGATATTTAAAATTAACTCTTTCCTTTTGATTTCTATGAAGGTGTTAAAGCTGTTGCTTTCCTGCCTACTTGGTATTTGTGGGTGTCGTTCCAGTTCATAAACAAACTGCAGCATTAGAACTTTTTCTTTTACACTGATCCTGACACTTCCTGCTGGAATGGTTTGTAAAACCTTGCTTTGTAAAACCATGGCAGAAAACATCAAGTCTCGTGACACCCAGTGTTGTGCCTTAACTACAGGAAATGTTTCTACTTCTGTCAAAGTAGAGCTTATATTGTTGAAGTTTTATTTTTAATTCATGCCAGCTTCTTCCTTGTTCATCATTCCTAATTGAGCCTTGGCCRTAYTTTTTGTAACCCTTCTTGATGGCTRAAGAGCCGTGGATTTGCCAAATTGCTTTAGATATTAAATGGCTCAGATCTCTTGTTTTTACTAACCCCTGAGCTGACACAAAGCTATCTCATCGCGCTGACAAACACAGACAGCAGCATTTCAGAATCTGAACTGCTCCAACTCTGTGGAGAGCAGAATGAGGGTGATAAACCACAGGCATTGTTTCTTAYCTCCCCTCATCACCATCCCCTCTGCTTCAGTTTTGTTAATTTTACATGCCAGCCACGGACCATTTCAAGCTTTTCATATTTTGTCAGTTTTTTCAGGAGTTTGTGAAATAACCACTGAGAAGTTAAGGGGTTTTGTTGKTTTTTTTTTCCATAATATTACCTGCAGGCAGTAAACAAGCCTAGGTTTTCTCCTGGCCTGAGARTGAGCTGTTCTCTCCAGGTATATCAAACAACATGACATGTATGCTTTCCGCACTATTAGTGTGTTTCAGAATGGGCAAAGAGAAGTCTGGAATTCAAATGTGAGCAAAGGTGATGTGAACAAACAGCATTCAGTGCAAAGAGCCCAGCTGATGCAAACTCTGGGCTCTTTCTGTTTCAGCCTAGTTCACTTGTGGAAAGCTCCTGAAGCAAATCCTKTCCTTCAGGACACAATTTTCTCATCTCCACGTGGGGAGATGATGTGTTTTCCTTTGTGGCTCTTCATTCAAAATGTTGGGGCTGTGAATCTGTTGAGTGGGAATCTCTCACCAAGTTATGGATTGTGCACCTGCTCTGTGTTTAGGGCAGATATCACCAACTCCAGCACCACTGACACCACTCACAGATCACCCGATTGCACAATTTAACATGGTAGGTACAACCTGAAAACTTCTGCTACAAGATTCAAGACCTAGTTTGGGGAATACTGAAGGAAATATCCATGTGAAAACAGGCAAAAGCCACTGCTCACCTCTGCTTGTGGGAGAGTGTTTGCTCACACAGAGTTCTGAAGGCAGGGCATGTTGATCAGAGTCATTTTTTTTTCTCCACAAGTCCTCAGAGGTGATTTATAAGAGAGGTTCATGAACATCTGCTCTATTTTTGTTGTTTGCCCCAATGGGGACTTGCACACAACAAAATTTTATCCGTTTGAGGATAAAATCTGCTTATCAGCAGAAGAAGATTAGAAAAGAGGAGGGTTGGCCATTAGGTGTCTGGGATGAAAGTCTGGGTATCACGATCACAAGTTCATGCTCATTCTCTCCAGCTTTGCCATCCCATGTGTCCTGCTCAGTGCTGYGCATTTCATCACTTTGATATTTGGGACAAGCTTTGTCTGCGAGAGATAAAGGCAAAAACACCCCAATTCTGCTCCTTTTCTGMCAACCAACCACTCACCCTTCAGCTGATGCTGAGGACCAGGCAGCAGATTCAACCCTTCCAGTGGGATTCAGGCTCTGAGGGTGAGGCAGGGGTGGAAACAACAGGGTGAGGTGCTGAACAATATCCCACTGCTGCTTATGGGAGATGGAAACCACAATAGAAGCTCAGGTCCAAACCTCTGTGAAGATATATATGCTCTGTTTGATTCCTTCACCATCACTGAATGGTTTCATAAAAAAAACAACCCCGACATTATCAGTCCACATCATCCCCAAACTGCTTTTAGTGTGCTGTCACCTGGCTCTGGCTGTSAGTGGGGCTGGCACCAAACCATCCTGAAGGGCTGCGTGCTGTGAAATGGAAATGAAGTTAATGTACCTCGGAGTGCTCATTTCCTGGGATAAAACAGGTTTTTTTTGCTCCAAATGGTGCTGTAAACAGCAATGTTGGGATGGCCAGAGCAGCCCCAGGGACTGGGGGCACCTGTTGCTCACTGATGGTTTTAATGGAATTTGGGCTTCWGTTTCCCTTGGGCTGCTTGGAAAGTCACAGTTAAAGGCTCTCAAAGTTAATGGAAGTCCTTTCATGCCTTAAATATATGCCAAAAGGCTGAAATCTTGCTTGCTAAGCTGTTAAAAAAGTTGGGTGGAATGGAAAAATGAAGAAAATGCAAGGCCATAAAGCTAAGATGAAATTTTTCTGCACTAAACCAAAGGTTTTTTGCCCACCTGCTGCCAGGGGATTCTCCATCACCAAGGCTGTGCTTTGGGCCATGATACAAAATGATAAAACCCATGKTTTTTTATACATTCATTCCTTACAACATCTTTAAACAAGCTTGTGCTGGCTTATGAATAGTGAAAGGCAGTACTTTTGGTTGGGACAAAGCAACATAAATCACCAAGTGTCAGGCAGCTTAGAAACCAGCCTGTCCTCATGATTGTTTAATAGAGTACAAAGGGAATTGCCTTCAAGCCAGTGAAATCTCATATCCACTCACCCACTGGTGATGCTTCAAAAAAAAAGAGAGAATTGTTCTCTTATGAGTCTTGGCATAAAAATTTAATTAGCAGTTGAGCTCTTTCGGAAGATAAAAAAAAAAGTGATTTCTTTTTTTACAGTCACTTTCCTTTAACTGTTTACTTTCTATTTC
>NW_026623629.1:397215-398095 GCF_030028575.1 Malurus melanocephalus
TACAAAACTGCTGCTGAATATTACATAAAATAATGATTACTGTCCTTGAKAGATTTGTTGAAATTACCCATTCTTTTTATGAGTAAAGATTAGTGTATATTAATCAGAAAATCAGTCCTCATCTGAAATCAGATACTAGTTATGTTATTTGCTGTATTTTCATGTCTTTAGCACGTGTTACTTTGCTCTTAAAGGAWGTAAATCTTGCAGTGTCATAATGTGTTTCCTGTGAAAACTATGAATTTTATTTTTTTTTAAATTTCTCTTATTTAAACAACTATAATTTTCACTTTTTTACATCATGAGGGGACAGGARACAAAAGATCAAGAAGGGCCCCAAACCTTTAACTCCATTGGCATTTGTTCATAATGTCAAATGTCTTAACGTCAAAGTAATTAAATTTCTGATCTAATGTGACAAATTTTCGAAAAGTGCACTGRTGCACGGATATATCTTGATCACCTTGAAGCACAAATGTTTGTGTGTTGGTTGCTCTCTGCAGTTACCAGAAATGCTTTAAATAATATACTTCAGGACTCTCAGTTGAAATTTGGAAACAAAGCTGCTTACAYTGTCTAGGAGTTGACCTTTATTTTTGTAGTTGAAAACTATAAAATGCATTTTTCACGTCAGTGATACATTACCTGGAACTGCTCTTCCTTAGAAACGCTTCCCACTTTCATGTCTTGCAGAAGCCATTGTCTTTTAAACTTAAAAAAAGCTTTAGGTTTTCATTTTAAAAACACTGAAACAAATTGTTCTGACACTTCTGAAGTTCAGCTTCTTGGGAGAGCAGGCTCAGGCTCTGGGTTTGAAGATGCTGAGTGTAAAAAATATTCTCCTTGCAAAAGAGAATCCTTAAGCTTCCAGAATAATCTT
>NW_026623629.1:398413-401859 GCF_030028575.1 Malurus melanocephalus
AGGAAAGGAAAGGAAAGGAAAGGAAAGGAAAGGAAAGGAAAGGAAAGGAAAGGAAAGGAAAGGAAAGGAAAGGAAAGGAAAGGAAAGGAAAGGAAGTCAGTTGGGCCTTTTGAGTGCTTAGAGGGAATCTGTGCTCAAGGAAAGGGAGTCAGAGAATGGTGTGAACTTGAAGAGACCTTTAAAGATCACCTGGTTCCATCCTTGGCCATGGGTGGTGGCAGTGGCTGGCTCTTGCTCAGGAAATTGCTGGCCTAGCTCGGTTTGAGGGCTTCTCTTCCCTGGGGAGGGCTGCATATGGAATTACAGACTCATTTTACTCTGCTGTACAAATTGCTTTGGGCTTTTCCTTTTTACAGAGTCAGCTGGTGTGTCTGCCTCTGGGTTTGGAGTGGTTTAAAGCCCTTGGYTTTGGAAAATTTACAGTAAAAAAAACAGCTTTGGGCTGCTCCAGCTCTGAGTTCTGGCTCTGTGGGCTGATTAGGTGAGACCAATCTGCAGAAAAGTGGTCCCTGTGTCTGCTCTCAGCAGCCATTCCTCGAGTCCTCATAAACCAGACCTSAAATGAGCAATGTAAAGCAAAGGCCAAATTTCCCAGGAAGTCTGATATTAATTCAAAGCCAAGGAAAATTAAAGAGCAGTGAAGGACTCTGTGGAGAAGGGAGTGTGTTTTAAATGAAGTGAGACAATTTAGGTAGACATGAAAAGACTTTGAAACTTCCYACTGCAGTCAAAGATCACAATTCCTGCTTTTTCTCAGTGCATGACRAAAGATACCCACAAAAATTACTCTCTACAGAACAATGCAACACCAGCATTTTGTTTTGATAATTTCAAAATAACATAATTACAGAAGCAGAGGGGGTTTTAGTTAATTTGTTTGGRGTTTTGCTTTTTAAGAGAGCTAACTGACATAAGGAAATTAAAACTTTTGGTAGAATGACATATTTCTAGTAGACTTAGATACTTCTTAAGCTTGACAACCCATACTGTTCTAGGAAAAAGTTTCTTTTGGATATGTTCTTTAAATGTATCTCTTTTTACTCTCAGTAGAAGAAATTTCTGGGCTACTTCTTTCTTTCTTTTGCTTTGTCACCCTGCAAATACAACTGTCACACTTCAAAGTCTGAACCTTGACATTTGAAAGATACATTTTATATTTTATATTTGTTATGTAATTTCTTCAGGGTAAAAGGCCTGCTACATGATTTRTTTAATCTCGTGGTGTTATTTGCACACTTTTCCCACAAAATACAAAAAAAAAAAGAAGAAAGAAATACAATTTATTCTCTAGTAGTCTTTGTAGGCCAAGTAGTCTTTGTGGAACTTTTATAAAGTTGTAGAGCAACTTTAGAGGTGTGGACTTTAATAAGCCATTTTCTGAAGGGTGTGTTTATAAAGTTGATATTACTAAAAAGCAGTGAGGTAGGACAATAATGTAGCAATTTATTAATGAGGATAATTCATGCACACCATATCACAGTCAAATTTGGGAGAAATCTTAAATCAGCACAACTCTCCTGTGGGTTTTRATCATCACTTCAAATTGTGAAAAATCTGTATCTTTCCTTGTTGTTTTTTCAGCTTTACAGAGTTTTTGGATCCGTTCCAGCGAGTGATCCAGCCGGAGGAGATCTGGCTGTACAAAAATCCTTTGGTGCAATCAGACAACATCCCCACACGTCTCATGTTTGTGAGTACTGAAGGCTCTCAGGTCACTTGATGGCTGTGAACTGAGTGCACTTGCATCTGATGACAATGTTTCACAAGTAGAGGGTGTTCCTTTAATTCTAATGTCAATTATTTTACAAACCGGGGTTGCCCAAAATCTCAAAATGCAGCAAATTGTGGGGAGCTTTTAAAAAGCAGCATTATCAGGTGACTGAATTTATGAATGTTGATTTTTCAGTTTAAGACTGAAGGTAGTGTTAGCTTCGAGGGATGTGAGAGAAACGAGCAGAGAAGCTTTTCCAATTAGYTGGTTGGGTGACCTGACAAAACCTTGCCATGCTCTTATAAGGTTAAGTGCTTACATTTTGAAATCCAATTTGTTTTAGGCCTGTTAGGCACTGAGATACTTGACTCTGAATAATTTTTTTTTCCCCCAAAGGCAAAACCTTTGTTTTAGCTTCTGCATACTCTAAATACATCACAGAGCTGCCCTGCTGTCGTTGCTCTTGTGGCTCTTCCCTGCTCAGCACACGTGGACTGGCTGGCTGAATTTGGTTATCAAACTTCACAGTTTTGATAATCTTCACTGGCAATGTTAACAATTACAGTAACCTGTATATATAACTGTAAAAGTGCAGTAAGACACTACAGAAATGCTTACAAATTATGGATATAGTTCAGACTGTCATGAGCAGTAGCAGACTGTTACTGACATCTTTTCAAAGCTGCCTCAAAGTCCAGGCCAGGGTTTTACTTTTCAAACTTGAATTCAGAATAAATGCAAATTAGCATATAATGTCTCTCTTTTTTTTTTTTTTTTTTTAAGGCTTAGTCCTTCTATTATTAAATATTTTTAATTAAGCAAGGAACAACTTCAAGGTGCTTCATGTGTATGAGGTGAACATTTATCCCAGCCTTCTAAGACAGAGGCTGAAGGATTGGTTTTAGAGGAAAAATCCAACTCTAGCATTGATCACAAGCTTTCATTATGTAGAGAATTTCTCAGATATTGAAACATACGGCTTTGGCTTASCAGAAAGCAATCTCTAAGATTTTGTGAATTGATGAATTGTTTCATTTGCTATGAGAGACTTGAATTCAAGAGAAATATTGTGMATGCACATCCAAATTAGACAAAACTGACTTCTACATGGGTGCCAAAAGCAGGCAACAGCTGAGCCTGGTTCTGTGCCTTWATCAGGGGATATTCCTTGCCTTGGAAAGTGCAGGTGACTGCCAGCTTCCCTTGGATGCATGGAAATGTCTGGGAGTCCCTAAAACTTCAGCACCTCTCTGGYTTGCCAGGATGAATAATAAATGGCAGAGATTTTGTCCATTTTTCACAAAAACCAGGCAATGCTGGAACATTTCCCTGCTGGAAAAGGAAACATTGCTGAGATGCATCTGAGGAGAGAGCTGCTCATCAGGACGTCGCCAAATCTGTTTCAGATATGAGCTGTGCAGAACCTTCTTGCAAAATAAATAAAAAGGATTCAGCCACAAGCCAGAATTTCTTTGTGTGTGCCTTTTGCCGCAGAATAAAAAGCACTTTTCAGCCAATGCTTTTGTGCAAGGAATGCCAATACTCCACAAATTCATCTCCTTAAGAAATATGAGGGAATCTGCAGTTTACCCGAATTCTCAAGATTGATTGAGATGTGGTTTGGAACAAGCTGCCACTTGAATGCTATTCTTTGTGGATAATTTCTGCTGCTCCTGCTCATTCAAAAGATTTCTGACTCCATTAAACCACCACTAGAAGCCTGTCAGCCTTGGCT